>NC_045438.1:88609441-88653349 GCF_002776525.5 Piliocolobus tephrosceles
AATAATAATAATAATAATAATAATAATAATAATAATAATAATAATAATATAATAAAATAAAGCGTTGGTAGTGAGAAGGGAAGATGAGGATGCTGGAAAAGTAGCAGAGGAAGAAAGGAATGGGGGCCTCAAAGACAAATGAGACCCTCTTCATGATTTGCCTGTGACCAATACTGGATCTTTAGAATAAGCTTTATACTTTCTGCAATTCTTTTGCAAAGAAATGTGCAAATAATTCTGGTGGTTTCCCTATGACTTTTAGGAGCTGGTCCCAAAATAATCTTCTTTCATAAAGAAGTAAAACAGATAATAATAGTCAGGTAGTAAGCAGTTTCTTGCCGTATGCAGATATTCCTACCAGGATGTCCTACTTTATAACTCATCCAGGACAATGTGTGTGTGTGTGTGTATGTGTGTGTGTATAAGCTAAGAAATGAGAATATCTTAAGAATGATAGGGAGTTGGAGAAATAATTGAAATTCAGCGTTTTTATATTCAGTGTCTTAATAAAAACTAAGGTTTGTGTAAGTAAAGACATTGCAGATTTTTTTTCTAATTTTAAGATTAAATTAATTTCATATATATCAATTCATTACTTAAAAGTTTACATGTGTATGTATAATTTAGAGAGCTTTAAACTTCTCTATTAATGTGTTAGTTCAAATTAAGGAGTTATAGTATATCTTGGCCACATGCAATAAATACTAATAGTCACTGTATCAGTAAAGAGTCTTGAATTTAAACTAGCTTTATGAAATTCAGAAAAGACATTCAACTTTAAAAAGCATTGAGCGTTATTGTAGAATAACTAGTAGTAACTGTTAGATACAGTCTCGGACTATTTGTGAAGAAAATTGATTCCTCTAAATACTTGCCTTTATTTTACAATTTAAGTATGGGGATTACACAGTATATTTTCCATGTGTTCAAGTGATTCAAATTTTATAGTTATGAAAGTAAACATGTACTAATTACTCAACAAAAATAGACTTCCTTATGTCTCATCTCTCAAATCTTTTCCACATACCAATTTTAAACTCTAATACATCTTCTGTGAATATTCTTTTTTTTAAAAAAAAATCAACTTTTATTTTAGATACAGGTGGTATGTGTGCAGATTTGTTGCATGGGAATGTTGCATGATGCTGAAGTTTGGAGTACAGATCCCATCACCCAGTTAGCGAGCATAGTACTCAACAAGTAGTTCTTAAACACCTCCCCTGAACCCTCTAGTAGTCCATAGTGACTATTGTTCTCATATTTATGTCCATAAGTGCTCAATGGTTAGCTCCCATTTATAAGTAAGAACATGAGGTATTTTAGTTTTCTGTTCCTGCATTTATTTTCTTGGGATTATGGCCTCCATCTCCCTCCATGTTGCTACAAAGGACATGATTTTGTTATTTTTTTATGCCTGTATAGTATTCCATTGTGTATATGTACAACACTTTGATGGACACCTGGGTTGATTCTCTGTCTTTGCTATCTTGAATAGTGCAGCAATTAGCATATGAGTGCAGGTGTCTTTTTGGTAGAATGATTTATTTTCTTTTGGGTATATACCCCGTAATGGGATTGCAGGGTCAAATGATAGTTCTAAGTTATTTGAGATATCTCCAGACTGCTTTCCACAGTGGCTGGATTAATTTACATTCCCACAACAGGATATAAGCATTCCCTTTTCTTCACAGCCTCTGATTGGTATGAGATGGTATCTCATTGTGGTTTTGATTTCCATTTCTCTAATGATTAGTGATGTTGGGCATTTTTTCATGTGTGTTGGCTACTTGTATATCTTCTTTTGAGAAGTGTCTGTTCATGTCCTTTGCCCACTTTTTAATGGGGTTATTATTGTTATTATTATTATTGCTTGTTTATTTATTTAAGTTCCCTATAGATTCTGGATATTGGTTCTTTGTTGGATGCATAGTTTGCGAATATCTTCTCCCATTCTGTAGGTTATCTGTTTGCTTTGTTGATAGTTCCTTTGGCTGTGCAGAAGCTCTTCAGTTTAAGTAGGTCCCACTTGTCTATTTTTGCTTTTGTTGCATTTGCTTTTAGGAACTTAGCCAAAACTTCTTTGCCAAGGCTGATGTCAAGAAGAATTTTTCCTACGTTGTCTTCCAGGATTTTCATACTTTGAGGTATTAAATCCTTAATCCATTTTGAGTTAATTTTTGTATCTGATGAAAGGTAGGGATCCAGCTTCAGTCTTCTGCACATGGCTAGCCAGTTATTCAAGCACCATTTACTGAATAGGGAGTCCTCTCCCCATTGCTTGTTTTTATTGGCCTTGTCAAAGATCAGATGGTTGCAGGTGTGTGGCTTTATTTCTAAGTTTTCTATTCTTTTCCATTTCTCTATGTGTCTGCTTTTGTACCAGTACCAAGTTGTTTTGGTTACTGTGGCATTATAGTATAGTTTGAAGTAAGGTAGTGTGATAGTCTTTACACAAATTATATATACCCTTCCATATACCCGTCAATTTGACTGTTACCATATTCCTCTAACCAGTGTCCTTTAAGAATTAAAATATGATTAAAAATACATACTCACAAGACTCATAAAGATTAATTGGGACCAAATAAAAGGAAGAACCCAGTATAAACTCTTGAACATTATAGGGCCATGTCGATTTTTGCTCTGTAATAACCACCTCAACTTTTAGTGAGCTAAAACAACACCATTTATTTAACTCATAGGTCAAAGGGTCAATAATTTGGGCTGAGCTCAACTGGGCCATTGTACCAGTCTCTGCAGCAGTTCCCTCATGCTTCTGCAGCTGGCTGCTGAATCAGCCGAGATCTGGTGAGCTATCAGCTATGGTGGTTGGGTTCCCCTCCATATGGCCTCTCATCCCCCAACAGAGTAGCCCGGGCTCCTTTATATAGCTGTCATAGGGTTCCAGAAGCCATAAACAGAAGCATACCAAGCCTTTCAAGACCAAGCTCAAAACTCACTGGATGTTGCAACTGTTGCATTCTATTGACCAAAGCAAGTCACAAGATCAGCTCACATTTAACCTGTTGATGAGAGGAGATGCAAAGAATTGTGGCAATTTTTTCAATCCATCATGGTTCTCACTTCATTTCCCTTCCTTTTCCTACACACTAGCAAAGTGTCTTCACTCTCAAATTTATGAATTAATTTGAAAAAATTATTTTCAATTTAGTGTCTTTGAACTAGCACACACTTCTCCAAAGCAGACCTTTGTCTTCCTATATTTCTTCCTGTCCCTGAGGTTATATTTACATAGCACTTTACCAGTTACAAAGTCCTTTCACCACATGGATCACTTCATGTAATTCTCACAACAATCACAGGTAGACAAAGCAAGAATATTAATTTTCATTGCATGATAACGAACAGTAACTCAAATAGGTTAACTTGGATACTGGAGTTCACTTGCATTTTCAAGAATCTTGTTAACTAGTTGTTAAATATAACTATTATTAAAAATTAAATTAAATTTTAGTGGGGGAAATCTCACAACCTCATGAAACACTGTGATCTCAAATCCATGATTTTCACCTTCTCCTGAGTTTCCGGCAATCTGTGACAATTTGACTGTTTTTCTTTCATCAAATTTACCTTTTGTTTTTCAGAGTGACTATTTCAAACCTATACCACTAAAAATCTGTGTAATATCATACCCCTTCTGTTTTTCAGTGGACAACTGGCCTCCCATTTCATGGTAAAATAGAAGTCACAAAATAGGAGAAAGCGCCTTGTACCTTCCCGCCACCTCATCCCCAAGCTTCCCATTGTTCCTAAAGGTCATGTTCACCCTCCTAATTAGGATGATGGGAGAAGCATCTCTCCTCCTTCATAAAACTAATGCCTCCACTTACAATCTAGATCCCATTTACAAAAGTTTCTCCAGAGATTTAAGGTCATAAATTAACTACTTTCTCACCTGAGGTTTCAAAACGGTTGTTCTATACTGGGGCTTTTCCCATCAGCATTTAAAGGTGCTTAATTTTCTTCCCCCACCCTCTACCCCAAATTTCTTTTCTTTTTATGTCTGTCATCCTATCTCATTCCCACATCAGACTCTTCACAGACACAATTATGGGAAGAGTTGCTTGCAGTAGCTCTACACGCCCAGGAGCACTCAGCACTCTGAAGTTTGGCAGGCTCGATATTTCCACTGAAACCCCCTGATTCATCATTGCCGATGGACTTCTTGTGGCCAAATGCAGTGGGTACTTTTGTATCATACTCAACAAAGAGCCTCAGGAATATTAAATTGATAAAAATCTTAAATCAGACAATTGTGTCACCCTCAGAAGCAGGAGTCCCCACATTGTTATTAAACTAAGTGAAATTCAGAATAAAAGCTATAAAATGGGAAAAGGATAGTCATTTTATACTCATAAACTTTAAAATTAACAGATATTTGATGTGATAGATATGCTAATTATACTGATTTGATCATTATACATTGTATTCATGTATCAAAATATTCACTATACTCCACACATACGTACAATTATTATATGTCCATTAAAAATAATAAAAGCAGAAAATATTAACAGAGAAAAAATAGATTTTATTCATTTATAGGTAAATAAATACATTTTAAAAGTGATATGCAAAACCCATCACTTCCTAGGTTCTTTTTTTGCTACAATTTACTGTTATCTGGAGGTTATTGACATCTATTGTATCTACGTGGTAGAAATACCATAGAAGGGTATGTTACTTACTGCACATGCCTCACAACTCCACATTCAGTGATGTGATGTCGGTAGCTTGAAATTGGCTATGGTGGAAACATTTGGAAATCAGGATTTGATTTGTTGCTTTGTTGATTGTCTAGACTTTAAAAAGTGATGAAAAATGTTCATAAGGATTAAATTTAAAATGTTTTATGTCTACAGCTATTACACCGTGAATAGCACAAAAAATCGAGAAAATGTTCTTTGGATGTTTAAATCTTATTATCTGATTTATCGAAAAAGTCACCTCACTAATGAACAAATAAAGTTCCAACATACATCTTTGATGCTTCACTTTTTCTTTCCCAGTAACATAAATAAAAATATCAATCAACATTCATGTCAGAACTACATGCAGGGAACCAGGTGCTAAACATCTCCAGCCCAAGTTGACAAAACTCATAGGGTTAAAGTAGATACACAAAGTCAGACCCTGTGTCCCAGGCTTAGGATTCTTTTTCTCAAACCACTTGGTTTCTCCTCTCAAAGAGATGTGGGGCAGAGGGATAGGATTACAATAGTTGATCATAGAAAACCATCTATTCCCTTCTTTCGTTTCTTCATATCTCATTTATTCGTTTAAATCTGGAGGCTACCTGAGTGGATTTACATGCAAAAATTTTACATTTTTGTTTTTAGGAGAAAAACAATACTCATGCCCACTTTTCACACTGTATCCCCCAGCTGGGAGGTCAAATTAATACTAAGTCCATGGGCTTTAGAGGGGACCAAATGTGTACTCTGTCACTCATTAGCTGCATGACCCTATGCTGTCCAAGCCTCTCTCTTCTCAACTATAAAATGAGAATTATAATAACAATGATGATAATTGCGTGGACTTTTATCAGGTTTAAATAAAATAATGAATATAATTCACTTTGTATCATCCTTGGCACATACTGAACATTCAAAACATGTTAAAAATCATTAAAATTACTCTTTTACTAAGTTATAGGATGTGCTAGGAGGAAATAGGTAAGTGTGGCAGATGATGTTGCTTGGTTGACCCAGTTCCATCTGTATTCCTTCTCTCTAGTTACTGTCCAGTGATTGGGGATTTCAATGCAACCCAATTAGGGCCAATGAAGTGAATACAAGGTTTTTGTAAAGGGATAGGCTTGACTTTTGCCATTCTCTCCCCTCTATTTCTGCTTCCAGGTGGAGAAGCTATGAGGCAGTAATCATGAAGATAGATGCTTGCATGCTAATGATGACACTACGTGTAAGACAGAAAGAGCCTGGATCCTTGATAACACTGCTGAGCTGTTAGAGGCCCTGCATTGCCAATCTCCAGACTTCTTCCTATGTGAGAAAAATGAACTCCAGTCTATTTAAGCCACTACAAGAGTGTTTTCTATTATTTGATATGGAAAATAGTTTTAACTAATAAAATGTGTCAAAATTAGAGGCAGGGGCCAGGGAGAAGGAAAGAGGGGAGGGACAGAGAGCAAAGGGTGGGGGAAGGAGACAGAGACGGAGAGCA
This sequence comes from Piliocolobus tephrosceles, assembly GCF_002776525.5. Lineage (NCBI taxonomy): Eukaryota > Metazoa > Chordata > Mammalia > Primates > Cercopithecidae > Piliocolobus > Piliocolobus tephrosceles. The sequence goes on from NC_045438.1 coordinate 88,615,646, forward strand.
AGATAGAGTTCATGAAAAACAGTGGTTTGTTTAACTTATGAATAAACGCCTTCCAATCATTAATACTATATATTTTCTTATCAATGATTGATTACATAGTCAAGAAGTTAATACAATGGCAGCAAATATCAAATAGAAAGTTCTATAATTCAAGAGATTTCCTGTGAATAAAAACAAATCCATTTTATTCCTAACCCTGAACACATTCAAGTATGAGAAAAATACATGACAGTAGACAGAAAATTAAATCTGAGGAAAGGTTACATAAGAACAGAATGGACGATATAACTGTCAGAAGGAAATACTTTTTTATACATAAAAATATGCTGTTCAAACCTCTCATAAGAGAAATATAAATTTCTATTACGTATAACTGAACTTCTAGTGAAATTCTTCTAATGAAGAATTCTTTGAACACAGGAGATATGAGCCGTAACAGTTGATACAGTCTTGCCAAGTGTAGCTAATCTGGAGCAAGTTATCATTTTTAAAAATGATGCTGAAAATGATAAGCAACATTCACTGCAATTAAGGAAAACATGTTATTCTGTTTCTTACCTAACATCCTTTATTAAAATTATAGAGAAAAAATAGCATTTAGCCATGCAGGACTTCTTCGGCAATACTCATTTTCTGCCTACAGTAATGTTTAGAAAAGCATTTTTCTTTTGTAAGTGCTTAATGTTTGATGACTATGAAAAAATTAAGGCTTCCGTAAGGCAGCATTGTCTTAGTTCATTCAGGCTGCTGTAACAGCATACTGTAGACTGGGTGGCTTATAAACAACAGAAATTTATTTCTCACAGCTCTGGAGGCAGGGAAGTCCAAGATCAAGGCACTGACAGGTTCAGTGTCTGATGAGGACTGGCTTTCTGGTTCACAGACAATGCCTACAATGTGTTCTAACACAGTGGAAAGTGGGAGGGGTCTCACTGAGGCCTCTTTTGCGAGGATACTAATCCCATTTATAAGGGCTCTGCTCCCATGACAGGTCCCACCTCATAATATCATCTCCTTTGGGAGTTAGGATTTCAACATATGAATTATAGGGTGGTGGAGGTGAGGCACGAACACAAACATTTATACCACAACAAGCATCTTAAGCAGCTAATACTACAATCAATTAAATGCTTTCTCTTTTCAAAGTATGAATGTTTTTCTGTAGAAAGAAAGGAAAACACCTGGAAGGTGCTCTGAACTGAATGGGGTTGAAAGGACGAGCTCTCAGGTGTCTGGCTCATTAGAGGGCATATGTTCCTGGGTAGCCCAGATGCAGTACTGAGTTAGAAGCTTCCAAAGGCACCAAACCATGTGGAGATAGTTTAGTCCTGACAAACCCCACTTCAGTTTACTGGATCCAGCGGGTTTCATACCTACTTGCCTTCGCCTAGCTCCAATATCTCTCCAGTCCTGCCTGTTTCCGTCTCCTATTGTCTATGACATCAGCTCACCCAGTCCTTTCATTACTCTGTATTTGGTTGGTATCTTTTTTCCATTCTTTCCCCTTGTCAGAATGATTTTCTGATTCTTTCCACATTTGATTTCCTTTTTTTCAGGCTTGTTAATCAGAATAGCTCCTCAGACCTCTCAGAATTACATTATGCACATTTTTCCTGCAACTGTCAGTATTCCAGCTAGCAAGGGCTTGGCAATGGGCTTTCCTAAGTACTCACTGTCTATCTATTTAATAACCTATGCTAGAATTATGCCAGGCATTGATCTGCATTTCCAAAATCCACCCTTCAAAATTCAAATTTTAAAAATTGTGACATGGCCAGATGGGGTGGCTTACGCCTATAATCCCAACACTTTGAGAGGCCGAGGCAGGCAGATCACCTGAGGTCAGAAGTTCAAGACCAGCCTGGCCAACATGGTGAAACCCCATCTCTACTAAAAATGCAAAACTTAGCTGGGTGTGGTGCTGGGTGTCTGTAATCCAAGCTAGTTGGGAGGCTGAGGCAGCCAAATCACTTGAACCCGGGAGGTAGAGGTTGCAGTGAGCCGGAATCATGCCACTGCACTCCAACCTGGACAAGGGCGAGACTCTGTCTCAAATTTTTTTAAAAAAGTGACATTTTTCTACTTCTGTCACCTAAACTCTTTGCCATGAACTTCGAAGCTTACAGAGTGGAGATATCTCTAAGGATCTCAGGTACGATTCATGTAAACCTGGAGTTTTAATGATATTTAAAGAAGCAAATGATTTTCAATAATTGCTTCACTTAAGTTGGTCTTTTGTGACCTCTTAATAACATTTACTTTATGAATCAATCCCAGTGTAAGTATCATCTTTCTTGATAGAAAAATGAAACAGACAGTTGAGCTTTGTCTTTTCTCTACCATCTGTTAATGTACAACCTGCCCCAAGCCTTGGCCATGTCTCTTTTTTGCTGTTCTCGTTCTGGACTTAGCTTAAGAAAAAGATCACTCAGAACCTCCTGAAAATATTGCTAGCATTTCTGCAAGAGTCAGCACATCCTACACTTGTGTCTTTCTGATATTTTCCTTCTAAGTTTCTGTCACTTGCACATAAGGATCCTTGAAATTTTAAGTTTCCTTTTATCTGTTATGTGTTTCCCTTGAAAACCTCTGTTGACTGAAATGGACACTGGGTAGAGGAAACAGCAGGAAGCACAAAAGAGGAATTGCTTTTCTACCTGGGTCATATGTCTAACAAGTCCCCGAGTTCACCTCTTGGGAACATTGTGTTTTCTACGTTCTTCTGTCTTTGATTTTTCTCTCTCCTCTTTTCACCCAAATGCCCTCCAGACTTTCAATCCTCAAAATTATAGATTTATACATGTTTCTCTCTGCCCTTTGTGTTCAGTTTTCTTCATATGAGCCAGGAACATTCTTCCATTGCTTGATTTTTGCTTCAGGTGCCACTTTTCCACATTGGGTAATAATTACAAAATCATCTTTACTTTTAAGTACTAATACTTCAAATCCCTTTTGTCCATTCTTCATAATCATATAACATCCAAGGCAATACTCCTCCTCCTTCCTCCTCTTCTTCCTCCCTCCTCTTTCTCTCCCACCCTTCCTTTACCAAATGTTTGGGTGCTTGCTCCATGCCAAATACACAGGATACACACGAGACCAGGAACTTACAGTCTTAGGATCCTGTAGATTTTAATCTCATGTGGAACCTTGATAGTATTTAATGTGCTTATTTATATAAACCTATAAGTATTGATCGGTAAGTATTGTTTATTGAGTTTCTAGCATATGCATAAAACCAGGCTAGGAAGTAAAATAAAGTGAGGTGGCATAGTGAGGTTTGGTTTACAGAAAGAAAGTGGGCTTTGAGGTTAAGTCAGGCCTGGATTTAAAACCCTGCACCAGTACCTTCCAGTTAGCCTTAGGTGAGTTATCTCAATCTCCTCATCTATAAAAGGAAAGTTACAGACTTGTAGGTTGGCTATGAGAGCTCTGTGTGTGTGTGTGTGTGTGTGTGTATGTCTGTGTGTGTGACAATCTAATCTGGAAAAAGATTTTGGATATAGTATCCATAGGATTGACCAAAATATAGTCTATATCATATCTATAAGAGAACAAATTCATTATTTTCTTCAAGCTACAAATCTTTCAATGAAATATTCTCCTTAAAATAATATGCCATTTTATTTTCCAATAAATTAAGAGTTTCTCAATCTAATATCTCACAGGAGTCATCACCTTTAAAGTTCAACTATTGTACCATTGCCTATCATATTGTTTTAACTAAGACAATTTGGCATAAAATAAATGATTGAGCTTATAAATGGTTGTGTTGTCTTTTTTACCTCATGGACAAGAATCACACATAGGAGAAAGTGGTACAATTGCAATATTGATTTAAAGCTTTTAGAGCTCCCTAAGCATCTTTATTAAAATCACCACACTTGAATTAGTGTGGGCAGAAAAGTCTTTCTGGCATTATTATATTTTTTAGATTGGCATAAGACAGGATGTTAGTTACCCTAGCCCTTCTTGTTTTTTCAATGTGCACTTCATAATTGGATCCGTTTTCAGAAAACAAAGCTGCTTCCTTCTGTGGTCAGTTTTGCCTATGATTAAGCTCAACCCTGTATCTGCAACAGACACACCTTCTCTGCATACATCTGCAGGCCCACAAAGAGATGCCACTGTTATCCATTGGTAGTAACATCCATTGACATGAACCGTCCTCCCATCTGTTCCTCCTGTGACCCAGTCTGCTTCTGCTTCTGGCTTCTTCCTCCGTCAATTATGTGTGATCCCATTCCTGACCTTGAGTCTTGAGTTTCTGGTCCGTACCTTGATTCCCCTTCAAAGACTCTGGCTTGCATTTATACAAACAGTTCTATTCACTTGGGGTTTTCTCAGTGGTAAAATCCACACCATTTGGGCATTCATTCACTCAATAAATCTTTATTAAACAGCTAATATGTATCAAGCACCCTGGCTTGAAATCTAGTTCTTCAATTTGTTCCTTGTTCTCTAAAAGAGAGACTTAGACAACCCTTTTCCCATCCCCTTACATCTGTGGTTAATATGATGACTTCTTTTTTTTTTTTTTTTTTTTTTTTTTGAGGCGGAGTCTCGCTCTGTCGCCCGGACTGGAGTGCAGTGGCCGGATCTCAGCTCACTGCAAGCTCCGCCTCCAGGGTTTACGCCATTCTCCTGCCTCAACCTCCCGAGTAGCTGGGACTACAGGCGCCGCCACCTCGCCCGGCTAGTTTTTGTATTTTTAGTAGAGACGGGGTTTCACCGTGTTAGCCAGGATGGTCTCGATCTCCTGACCTCGTGATCCGCCCGTCTTGGCCTCCCAAAGTGCTGGGATTACAGGCTTGAGCCACCGCGCCCGGCCTATATGATGACTTCTAACTGTCATTCAGTCACATCTGGCTCTTGAGCCAATACTGATCAGTAGGACAGGTAGCACTAATGCTGGACTGAATCTGCCACTGGCCTTTCTGTTGCGGACCCAATATCTAGTGTACCTGAAATTAAACCACCACATTGCAGCCCTCTCTTACTTCCTGTTGTATTGCCCAATTCACAAAATAAGGTCTATGTTTTAGTTCTCCAACTAGCATCCTAGTCTTCCTCCCAGGCCTGTGATGTGCCTTAAGTCAGACTACTTTTGGGGGCCCTGACACACACAGATCCTGCCTGTATATGTCCGCTGTCACTATCACAGCCAACTGTTCTGTGCACAGTCGCTCATATTCAGTCTTATCCTAAGCAGAACTAGATCATATGGCTGGTTTAGAGAATTGCCTGCTGATGGTCCCATCCACCATATTAGACCTTGTGTAACACCCTCTAGAACAAAAATGCACCACTTTGGGACTTTTTAGTGTGTTACAGTTCCATGAGATCTTTCCACTCTCCCATCCATTCCCCATTCTGTTGAGGTTTCCTTCTTGATCCCCACTTCAGCCATATTGCTTAGTTACAGTGTGCCCCAGGCCTGAGTTTGTCTGAGTTATGACACATGCCGATACTAAAATAATAATATAGCTTGTCATCCAAATCAGGGCAATTTTGAAAGTGGAATAGGATCCTATTAATAACTGAACCTAGGCAAGAGGTATCAGCATGAACTGTCCCAGGCAAACCAGGTGACTGTAACCATAACAAACGTGATAGTAAAAATCCATATTCTGCTTGTATGAGCCTTTCTTTCAGTGCTAGAAATGGTCTTGTGAGAAGCTCAAGATGTTTTAAACATCTAAATATTAATTATAGCAACCTCCAGACTGTTGTTTTTGTTAAACATACTTGCTAATGAATGCTATCAAACAATTGTATTGAATAGATCAGCTCATTTGCTCAGGGTCTATTTTGTAGCTAATATTATCTGGCACAGATATTAGCATAGAGTGGTTTTGGAAAAAAATACCTATTGAATCTGACAGAGTTGTAAGGTTACCTTTCTGCACAAAATAAATATGCAAGGGGAGCTATGTAAAGATTTAATGATGGTAAGTCATATGAGGATAACTGTGAGTAAGGGTATTTTACAACTTCCATCTTCAAAATGGTCCAGCTACTCAGGATGCTGAAGTGGTAAGATTCCTTGAGGCCAGGAACTCAAGGCTATAGTGCACTATGTTGGTGTCTGTGAATAGACACTACACTCTAGCCTGGGCAACATAGCAAGACACATCTCAAAAAAATCTTCTAAGTCAAAGATTTTTCTCCTGCATTTTATGACACAGAAACTTCAGTTTAAATGGGTACACATTTGTGCCCTTCAATAGACATGGGGTTTGGAGGTGTGGCCTGTTAATGAGATGCAGACCCCACCTTATTGAGCTTTTAACTAAAGAAGCAACTACATTCAAAGCAAAAGCATTTATCAGATAATATCATGGCTAATATCTTCACTGGAGAAAAAGGAAAGAAAAAGCAATGAACTCAATAATTCCACAGCATCCCCAAACTTCCAAACTTATACCTTTTAAAGATGCATATGTTGGAGATATGCCATTTCAAGTCCATTTACAGAAAGGAAGCAGATTCCCCCTGAGCACTGAAGTCAGTTTTTTTCTTTTAAGAAAAGGCATGACAGACGACAAAGGACTTGAGAGCCTTCATAGTGTCATAAATTTTGTTGTTGTTGTTGTTGATGATGATGATGATGATATCAGAGAGAAATAATATATTTCATGGTGAATATATCTGGAGTAGTATGTATAGTGTTAGGTATACAGGCCCTGGAAAATGATGGCTTGTGTTTAAATGGCAGAGCAGCTACTGTATAGACATACCAATAGCCTTGAACAAATTACTTGACATCTCTGAACATCCATTTCCTCACCTGTAAAATAGTGATTTTTGTACATATCTCAAGGGTTATTGAAAGGATCAAATGAACTAATGGTTGTAAAGTGCTTTGTAGGAGTTCGGGTCATAGTAAGTATTTAATAAATATTAGACATCATTATTATCAAACTCATCAAACATGCCCAACAAAGAAGACAAACCCTTGGCATGTGTATGGCCACATCCTGAACCAAGAACACATGCTTCTGTTGAACATAGACACTGGCTCAAAAAACTTCTGATGGAATTCTTCTAAACATACTGACCCAACAACTTGACCCAGATGAAATCTGTATCACAAGGAATGGACAGCTAGAAGTGGTGCTCACTCAAGAGCACACCCAAAAATGCATTTAAAAATAGCATGTGCAGGCATTTGTGGTGGTTTTCATGTGGGAGGTGAGTTGCCTGACAAAAATAGTGAAGGCAGGCTCAATTTAGCAGACGCTGACATGTGTAACTCCCATTTCAGTGGGAGCTTCACATGCATATGTTTAAACTTCGACAGTGATCTTATAAAATACCTCCCCTGAGTAAGAATGCTGCTGATATTCCACAGAGGTTTTGTCTGTAAAATAATCCCTTACACCTTATATTCTCCATCTCACTTTCTTACGCAAAGATTATTTTAAATCAGATGTGAAAAAAACACCAGGCTTTGTACCTGGGGTCTTAACTAGACTTTATGAGAATTAAGCAATAAGATCTTTGATGCAAATACTGGTTAAATGTATTCATCAACTGAAGTTCTTTTAGCATTTACTTTGTATCAGGAACAGAGCTGTGCATGAGTGATGGAGAAATGTGTGTAATGTGATTCTTATACTTAAGGAAAATGTAATTTTGATAGGTAAGAAAGATACATAGGCAAATAATTATAGCACAATATGTTTGGTGGTAGACTAATTTACGCAGTGATAGAAGCACAGGAAAAAAGGATAATTAAATGTTGTTCCCAGAATCATGTAAGTGGTTAGTGGCAGGGTTGAATCTAGTAATAAGTGCTCCTGCCTGCCAGTTTATTATCCTGGCTTCAACAACTCCTAATAGTAATTTAATACCTTGGATTTACATTTTTACTATGTTATTTTGTGATCACAAATCCCTCTCACATAAATCATCCCACTTTTTGTAAAACGATCATGCCCCTCCTCTCTGGTGTGCTTTGCTGGGTAATGAGAGTCTGCACATCATCCCAGAGTAACTGCTTTTGTAAGGCAACAGCACTCTCCTCATCAGTGCTGAGAGGCAGCAGTAGGATAAGGCAGGAGAGGCTGGAATGAGAAATTTTAAATGTTAAGAATGGTCAATCAATATACAATTTCTGCCACCTAATGGTTTTTCAAAGTTATTTGCATGCTTGGTGAAAATTCTTTCTCCAAAATATAAAGATTTGCCTGATAGTTCAACAATATAAGGGATTGTGACAAGAAAAATGTTTTAGTGTTTCGTCATGTGACAAAAGCAATGTTTACATTTAGAGTTTAATTTTTGAGATCTGATAACAAACTTCCTAAATGTCAATATTAACTTAAATAGAAATAAGGAGTAATTACAGAAAAAAGTCAATACACTGCTTGTTTGCGCTTACACTATTGTGAGTATTAGTTCTAAAATAAATTTGTTTTTTTCTTTAGAGGAGTTGTCAAGGAAAAAGTTAAAATTAGAATAGCTTTTGGGGACTAAGCAAGGGAAAGAAATGTCATGCAGGAAGATTGAAAATATTTGAAAGAACTTCAAGGTAGGGAGCCTTCAGCCTTGCTTTTGATGGAAGTCTGAAAACATTATAACAAAATTATAAAAAAATATAAACAAATAAATTATAAACAAAATATTTAAAAAATCCTCTGTTATAAGATGGGGAGTAAATCAATGAATTGAGTGAAATGAAAGAAATACTCAAATATGTTCTTTCTTTAACCTGAAAGAAGAGTCATCTTAGTCATTTTAGGAAGAGTCATCAAAGGGACACAAGCTCAAATAAAGGGAATAAGTTATTATTTGCTTGTCTCTGGTGAAGATGCATTCTATCTGTGAAAACTGATTTATACCCTAATAAAAACATTGCTTCTCTTCTCTAGGACCATAAGCAACTATAGTTTTGTTTTATCCCTTTTCTCATAGCACTAATGATTTTGACATGGCATATATTACGTACTGAATGGAACATAATGCACCAAATGTAATCATCACTCAAGACAAACAAATATTGTCTTCACATTGAGGTTTAGAAGAAACCACAAAACAGCATATTATTAAATATTAAGCATGTTTCCTCTCTTTTCTTCATCAGAAATTGAGTACTGCATTGGAGTATACTCAAAGTGAAAAGTTGGTATGTTTTCCCCAGTAACATACCTGCTCTCTAAATAGAGCTAGCTTCTATTTTGAGAGACCTAACTGAGATCACATCCTACAATAAATTTACTGTTTCCTTGGGTTGAGTTATAGTGCACTGCCGTGACAAGTGAGCTATATCAAGTCCAAGAAAGTTTGAGTTAATAAATTAACTCATTTTGGTCAAATTAATAATTAATTTTGCTCAAAATTTTGATTGATAAAAGCATTAAGTTTACAAATATTTCCCATTTCCCTTTTGAGATCAACACTTTGTATATTCTGTGGACTTAACTCTTAATCTATGGAGTCAGAAAAATTGTGTTCTAATCTAAGGTTTGCTGCTAATGAACACCTCGGTCAGGTCACTAAATTCACTGTCACTCAATTCCCTAATCTGTAAAATGAAGTGTTTTATGAGATGATTCCTAAGACATTTTTCACTTCAAAAATTTTCATTCAATTCATGACATTTAATAGAATGCATTCTGTCAGCATTTTTGTGACTATATAATCAATATTATATAACATATATGTCATATTTGCATTATATATTATGTATATATGTCATATATTATATTGTATGTTATGTATATATAATATATGTCACATATCATATATTATATGTCATATAATATATGTCATATATATGTCATGTATTGTATTACATGACATACAAATCAACAAGTGAATCATGATTTAGGATTGGGACTGGATCAAGACCATTTAGAGATCTCCGTCAGTTTCAGGAGAAAATTAATTTTGACTAGATTCAAGGACCTCAAAGGTGCTAAACATTAAGTTACTATTTGGTTTGTTGAATAGTTAAATTCCATTCAGTCATGTTAGATATTTCCTAGTTGAGTCCTAAAGGATAACAGTTTCTTAACAATAAAATCAGCAGAACTATTGTGCATATTATAACACTGTATTTCTGAAATTATTCATGTATTTTTACCAAGTTCCTTTTTACCAAGTTCCTTTTGTTAGACCTAGGGAAGGAATAGACAGTAATACAAGTTTTGGAAGTTGGGACCTTGAAAATGGAGTGTGTAGGAGGAACTACTAATATTCCATTGTCCAGATGGTCCAAGTTTATTTATCGATTCACCTACTGAAGGACATCTTTCATTGCTTGCAAATCTTGGCAATTATAAATAAAGCTGCTATGCAAGGAGAGTCCTACTTTTCCCTAAATTGGTTATAACATGTAATCAAAACAATGTATTATTTTCTGTGCTTATTAAATACACTTTTCTTTTTTTTTTTATACTTTAAGTTCTAGGGTACATGCGCATAGCGTGCAGGTTTGTTACATATGTATACCTGTACCATGTTGGTGTGCTGCACCTATCAATTCATCATTTATATCAGGTATAACTCCCAATGCAATCCCTCCCCCCTCCCCCCACCCATGATAGGCCCCGGAAATACACTTTTCTAGTCAGTTTTTTAAGTTAGTAAACTTTATTTTTGCAGAGAAGTTTTAGATGAACAGAAAAACTAAACAAAAATTGCAAAGAGTTCCCATATATTTCTGTCTACGCACGCGCGCGCGCACACACACACATACACACACACAACTTCTTCCTCTTTCATTATCAACATCCTCACTAGAGTAGTACATTTGTTACAATTAATAAACCTACACTGACATACCATTAGCACACAAACTCCATAGTATACATTAGGGTTTATTCTTTTTTTTTTTTTTTGACAAGATCTTACTCTGTTGCCTAAGCTGGAGTGCAGTGGCACAGTCATGGCTCACTGCAGCCTTGACCTCTCAGGCTCAGATGATCCTCCCAGCTTAGCCTCCCAAGTAGCTGGTACTGCAGGTATATGCCACCATGTCCAGCTAATTTTTTGTATTTTTTGTTGCCCAAGCTGGTCTTAAAGTTTTGGCCTCCCAAAGTACTAGGATTACAGACAGGAGCCACTATATCCAGCCTCATAAGGGTTTATTCTTGATGTTGGGGCTTGGACAAATGTATAATAACAGGTATTCTCCACTATCGCATTATGCAGAATAATTTCACCACCCTAAAAATCCTCTGTGCTTCACCTGTTCTCTGCTCCCTCCCCGATAACCTCTGGCAACAACTGATCTTTTTACTATCTCCCCAGTTTTACCCTTTCCAGAATGTCAAATAGCTAGAGTCATAAGTAAGTTTTACTTTCAAATTGGTTTCTTTCAATTAGTTATATGCATTTAAATTTCCTCCTTGGCTTTTCATGGCTTGATAGCTCTTTTTTTTTAATGCTGAATAATATTCCATTGTCCAGATGGCCCAAGTTAATTTATCCATTCACCTACTAAGGACATCTTTCGTTGCTTCCAAATCTTGGCAATTATAAATAAAGCTGCTATAAACATCCATGTGCAGGCTTTTCTGTGGATATAAGTTTTCAGTTCCTTTGGGTAAATACCAAGGAGCACAATTGCTGGATTGTATGTAAAGAGTATATTTAGTTTTGTAAGAAATTGCCAAATTATCATCCAAAGTGACTGTACCATTTTGCATTCCCACCAGCAATGTATGAGAGTTCATGTTGTTCCATGCCCTTGCCAGCATTTGCTGTTGTCACTGTTTTGAATTTTGGTCATTCTCATTAGTAGGTAGTGGTGTCTCACTATTTTTTAAATTTATAATTTCCTAAGGACATATGATGTTGAATATCTTTCATATGTTTTTCATAAGCATCCATATATCTTCTTTGTTGAGGTGTCTGTTCAGGATTTTTGCCCATTTTTTTTTTTTTTTGACACAGCTGTTCATTTTCTTATTTTTAGTTCTAAGAGTTTTTTGTATGTTTTGGATAACAGTCCTCATCAGATGTGTCTTGCAAATATTTTCTTTCAGTTCTTGGCTAGTCTCCTCATTCTCTTGACATTGCCTTTCACAAAGCAACAATTTTTAATTTTAATGGTCTAGTTTATCAATTATTTCTTTGATGGATTATACATTTGGTAGTGTATCCAAAAAGTCATTTCTGTAGCCAAGGTCATTTAGGCTTTCTCGTATGTTATCTTCTAGGAACTTTATAGTTTTGCATTTTTACATTTAAGTCTGTGATCCATTTTGAGTTAATTTTTGTGAAGGGTGCAAGATCTGTGTCTACGTTCACTGTTTTGCAAATGGAAGTTCAGTTGTTTCAGACCATTTGTTGAAAAGACTACCTTTGCTCCACTGTATTGTCTTACTTCTTTATCAAAGATGATGTGATGATTAACATTGAGTGTCAACTCTATTGGATTGAAGGATGCAAGGTATTGCTCCTGGGTATGTCTGGGAGGGTGTTGCCACAGGAGATTACCATTTGAGTCAGTGGACTGGGAGAGGCAGACCCACCCTCAATCTGGTCAGACACCATCTAATCAGCTACCAGTGCAGGTAGAATAAAGCAGGCAGAGTTGGAAGAACTTGACTTGCTGAGTCTTTCAGTCTTCATCTTCCTCCCATACTAGATGCTTCCTGCCCTCAAACATCAGACTTCAAGGTTTTCAGCTTTTAGACTTAGACCTTTGGGGCTCTCGGGTCTTCAGCCACAGACTGAAGGCTATACTGTCTGCTTCCCTACTTTTGAGATTTGAGATTCCCTACTTTTGGACTTGGACTGGCTTCCTTGCTTCTCAGTTTGCAGATGGCCTATTGTGGGACTTCACTTTGTCACTGTGTGAGTCAGCACTCCTTAATAAACTCCCCTTCATATATACATCTATCTTGTTAGTTCTGTCCCCCTAGAAAACCCTGACTAATGCAGATGGTTTGGCTATATATTTGTGGGTATATTTCTGGGCGCTCTGTTCGGTTCCATTGCTCTATTTTTGCCTGTTTCTTTGCCAATGCCACACTGCCTTCATTAGTGTAGCTTTAAAGTATGTCTTGAAGCTGAGTGGTGCCAGTCCTTCAAACTTTATTCTTGTTCAATAGTTAGCTATCTAGCCTTTTGCTTCACTGTATAAACATTTTTTTTCTTTTTCTTTTTCTTTTTTTTTTGTGGTGGGCAGTGGAAGGGGGAGACACAGTTTCATGCTGTGGCTCAAGTTGGAGTACAGTAGTGCAATCTCGGCTCGCTGCAACCTCTGCCTCCTGAGTTCAGGTGATCCTCATGCCTCAGCCTCCTGAGTAGCTGGGATTACATGCACATGCCACCATACCTGGCTAATTTTTGTATTTAGTAGAGACAGAGTTTTGTCATGTTGGCCGGGTTGGTGTTGAACTCCTGACCTCAGGTGATCCACCCACCTCAGCCTCCACAGTTGATATACACAAAATAACTTGCTAGGATCTTGATTGGATTTGCATTGAACCTATTGATCAAGTTGGGAAGAATTGACATCTTGATCATATTGTCTTATTTTCAATAGACTGGAATATCTTTCTATTCAATTCTTCTTTGATATCTTTCATCGGACTTTTTTCACCAGATTTTTGCAGTTTTTCTCATATCGAACCTCATATAAGTTTTACATTTGTAATCAACAAAAACTTTATACAAGAGAAGATAAGTCATAAAAACATATTTTGTTAGATATATTCTTAAGTATTTTACTTTGTGGAGGGTGCTAAATGTATTTTTAATTTCAAATTCCACTTGTTGATTGATGGTATATAGAAAAGAAATTGACTTTTATATATTAACCTTGTAACCTGCAAACTTGATTGTTAGTTCCAGAAGATTTCTTTGTCAATTCTTTCAGAATTCCTACATGAAGTTGGCCCTCTGTATCTGTGGGTTCCACATCCACAGATTCAAATGACAGTGTATAAAATAATATTCAGAAAAAAATAAAATTAACAGTACAACAACAAAGATAATATGAATTAAAAAGCAATACACTATAACAACTATTTAGAAAGCATTTACATGGTATTAGGTATTACAAGTAACCTAGAGATGATAAAGTATACAGGAAGATATGTGCAGGTTATATGCAGATATGCTGTCATTTTATATAAGGGATTTGAGCATCTATCAATTTTGGTTTGTGAGAGAGGTCCTGTAACCAATACCCCATGGATACCAAGTGATGACTGTAGATGATCATATCATCTACAGAAAAAGATAGTTTTATTTCTTCCTTCCCAATATTTTTGCCCTTAATTTCCTTTTCTCATCTTGTTGTATTATCTAGGACTTCTAGCACAATGTTGAAGAGCAGTGGTGAGAGAAGACATTATTGCCTTGTTTCTGATCTTAGCAGGAAAGCTTTGTTTCTCACCATTAACCATGCTATTCACTGAAAGGTTTGTGTAAATATTCCCTCTTAAGTTCAGGATATTCTCCTCTATTCCTGGTTTACTGGCTCTTTTTTTCCATGAATGGATGTTGGATTTTGTCAAATGCTTTTTCTGCATCTCTTGGTATAATCATATGATTTTTCTATTTTAGCCTGTTCATGTGGTAGATTAATTATTTTTTGAATGTTAAACCAATCTTGCATTCATGAAATAAACTCCATTGATCATGATGTTTTAACTTTCTAGCTGTTGTTGGATTTGATCGCTATAATTTTGTAAGTATTTTTACATCTATATTCATTAGAGATATTGGTGTATAGTTTTCTTTTTTTATAATGTCTTTGACATTGGCATTAGGGTAATGCTGGCCTCATAGAATTAGCAAGAAAATATTTCTTTTTCTTGTATCTTCTGGAAGAGATTGCTGAGAATCAGTATAGTTTTTCCCTTAAATATTTGGTAGAATTCACCAGCGAACCCATCTGGACCTGATGCTTTTTGCTTTGGAATGTTATTAATTACTGATTAAATTTATTTAATAGATGTAGGTCTATTCAGATTGTCTATTTCTTCTTGTATGAGTTTTGGCAGATTGTGTCTTTCAAAGTATTGGTCTATTTTATCTAGGTCATTGAATCTGTGGGCATAGAATTGCTTGTAATATTCCTGTATTATCCTTTAACTGTCCATAGGATCTGTAGTGATGTCATCTTTCCCTATTTGAGTTTTAAACGGATGAGTTGAACATTCCTTATTTTTCTGAAAAAAACAAGTTATTTTTCTTTTTATATGACCCACAGTGGATTAACATTTAGAAATTAGTGGCCCTTGTCTAATCAAACTAAAGAGCTTCTGCACAGCAAAAGAAACTATCATCAGAGTGAACAGGCAACCTGCAGAATGGGAGAAAATTTTTGCAAGCTACCCATCTGACAAAGGTCTAATATCCAGAATCTACAAGGAAATTAAACAAATTTACAAGAAAAAACAAACAACCCCATCAAGAAGTGGGTGAAAGATAAGAACAGACACTTCTCAAAATAAGACATTTATGCAGCCAACAAACATATGAAAAAAGCTCAATATCACTGGTCATTAGAGAAATGCAAATCAAAACGACAATGTGATACCATCTCATGCCAGTCAGAATGGCGATTATTAAAAAGTCAGGAAACAACAGATGCTGGCAAGGCTGTGGAGAAATAGGAATGCTTTTACACTCTTGGTGGGAGTGTAAATTAGTTCAACCATTGTGGAAGACAGTGTGGTGATTCCTCAAGAATCTAGAGCCAGAAATACCATTTGACCCAGCAATCTCATTACTGGGTATATACCCAAAGGATTATAAGTCATTCTACTGGATAAAGAAAATGTGGCACATATACACCATGGAATACTATGCAGCCATAAAAAAGAATGACTTCATGTCCTTTTCAGGGACATGGATGAAACTGGAAGCCATCATTCTCAGCAAACTAACATAGGAACAGAAAACCAAACACTGCATGTTCTCACTCATAAGTGGGGGTTGAACAGTGAGAACACATGAACACAGGGAGGGGAACATCACACACCGGGGCCTGTCAGGGGGGCGGAGGCATGGGCAATGGGAGGGAGAGCATTAGGACAAATACCTAATGCATGTGGGGCTTAAAACCTAGATGATGGGTTGATAGGTACAGTAAACCACCATGGCACATGTACACCTATGTAACAAACCTGCACGTTCTGCACATGTGTCCCAGAACTTAAAGTAAAATTAAAAAAAATCAATCAATCATAAAACAATTTAAAAAAGAAATTAGTGGCCCTTGATGAAAAAAATAGGTTCTGTATTTAAGCTTTCTATGAATATATATAATTAGATTTTGTTAACATTAGCTATAGTCTTCTTAATAAAGAACAATACAACTAAAATGCCCCTGTGAAAAGGCTACAGTAACCAAAACAGCAAGTTACTGGTATAAAAACAGGCACATAGACGAATGGAACAGAATAGAGAGCCCAGAAATATGGCTGCACACCTGCAACCATCTGATCTTCAACAAACCTCATAAAAATAAGCAATAGGAAAAGGGCTCTATAGTCAATAAATGGCGCTGGGATAACTGGCATACGTGGAATATTGAAACCAAACCCTTTCCCAATACTATATACAAAAATCAACTCATGATGGGTTAAAGACTTAAATGTGAAACCCAAAACTATGAAAACTCTAGAGGACAATGAGGCAATACTATCCCGAACATAGGAACAGGTAAAGATTTCATGACAAAGATACCAAAAGGAATCACAACAAAGGCAAAAAATGATAAGTGAAATCTAATTGAACTTAAAAGCTTCTGCACAGAAAAAAAAACAAAAACAAAACCAAAAAATTATCAACAGAATAAACAGACAACCTACAGAATGGGAGAAAATATTCACAAACTATGCATCTGACCAAGGTCTAACAGCCAGCTTCTCTAAGGAAGTTAAACAAATTAACAATAAATAACCCCATTCAAAGGGGTCAAGGAACATGAACAGACATTTTTCAATAGAAGACACACATGCAGCCAACAAGGATATATATAAAAAAGCTCAATATCACTGATGATTAGAGAAATGCAAATCAAAACCACAACGAGGTACCATTTCACACCGTTCCAAATGGCTATTGTTAAAAACTGAAAAAATAACAGATGCTGGCAAGGTCGAGGAGAAAAGGGAACTCTTACACACGTTGGTGGGAGTGTTAATTAGTGTAACCATTGTGGAAAGTGATATGATGATTCCTTAAAAAGCTAAAAACAGAACTACCATTCAACCCAGCAATTCCATTACTGGTTATGTATCCAGAGGAATATAAATCATTCTACCATAAAGACACATGTATAAGAATGTTCATTGCAGCACTATTCACAATAGCAAAGACACAGAATCAACCTAAATGCCCATCAATGACGGACTGAATGAAGAAAATGTGGTACATATACACCATGGAATACTATCAAGCCATAAAAAGAATGACATTATATCTTTTGCAGGAACATGAATGGAGCTGGCGGCCATTATCCTTAGCAAACTAACACAGAAACATAAAATCAAATACCGCATGTTCTCCCTTATAAGTAGGAGCTAAGTGATGAGAACATACAGATATAAAGAAGGAAACAAAAGACACTGGGGTCTACTTGAAGGTGGAGGTTGGGAGGAGGCAGATCAGAAAAAAGAACTATTGGGTACTGGGTTTAGTACGTGGGTGACAAAATAATCTGTACAATAAATCCCTGTGACACGAGTTTGCCTATAGAGCAAACCTGCACATGTACCTCCAAACTTAAAATAAAAGTTATAAAAATAAAAATAATAAATAAAATGCTCCTGTAGAAAAGAACCCATTCCATTAATGTGTTTCTTTAAGAAAATAAACTGCTTTAAAATATATGGAATTCCCCAAAGAGTTCATTAAATTTTATACTGCACATCTATCATTCTAGTTGACAGTTTTCTAACTTCTGCTTTTTATCAAGAAATAATTCAAGAATTAAGTATAGACTCCTCTCATTTAACAAGTGAAAAAAACACCCTTCTTGGAAATTTTGGTCATTCCCACACAAATATGCTTTTAATACTTTTTTTCCCCAAGAAATTCTTTCCATGACAGCTATTACATAGAGTTAATGAATTTGTGCCAGCATCTAACACTTTATCATAAATTTGTAATTATGATAATGTATTAAATATCTAACAGGCAATTATGATAAATGCCTATAAATGTATTAAAATATTAGCCATGCTTCCAACTACAAGAAAAACTGTTACTTCATTTTTTCAATTATTTGGCATCTCATCTAAGTACATAAATTTTTGTTTACCAATAAGTAGCTCAAAATACTTTGAACATCCTTATAAGACATTCTTTCAAGGTATTCCTTTTGAGAAATCCAAAAAAGAGCAAAACAGAGTTCTGTTTCTCAGCATTATAAATCCTCATGTCCATTTTGCATAATAAATTATTAAGTTTTAACCACACAAGCAACCAGTAAAACAATTGTTCAGATACATAATTAGAAACAAAATAATTTTTGTCTCTCATTTATTTTGCAACTTTTCTCTGATAGCATTGCTATTTAATTCACGCATTTTTTAAAAACATTTATTAATCAATTTCTTAAGATCAAAAATATTTCTTGGACCGAACTTTTTTTGTTACTGAAGTTTTGCTTTTGTGAACTATGTTTGGGGTTCAATAAGATATTTAACATTTTTAGTTTTCCTAATTAATTTCTTTATGTTAGCACCAGGGATTTATGGTGTTTCTTCAGATCTCTGTTTATTTGTGCATCATTCACAATGACAATGCGATGGAGCAGTGAGTGACCAAGGTGGGCCCATAGGAGCGGAGAAATTATGGATATCAAACCCTGGGCAGACTTCCTCCCTGGTTAGGGCTAGTGGAGAGGGAATGGGTTTCCTTGTTCCTTTCCGGCGTGGAGTAAATCCCAAGCAAACAAGAAGCCTAGGGCAAAAGGGAAGTTGGTGGTCTAGAACGAGCCTTATTTGCTCTTTTCTTTCCCTCTTCTCCTCCTCTCTCCCTTTCTCTCTTCTCTTGCTATTTCAGTTTAGACTCCTTTACATACTCAGAACAGAAATTTGTTCATATTAGTTCCCATAATGATTCAATGTTAAAATCCAGAGATTTTAGCTCAGCATGTTGGCATGTGCCTGTGGTCTCAGCTACTCAAGAGGCTAAGGCTGGAGAATTGCTTGAGCCATGGAGTTGGAGGTTGCAGTGAGCTGAGATCAGGCCATTGCACTCCAGCCTGGGCAACAAAGTGAGACCCTGACTCAAAAAGAAGAAGAAGGAGAAGGAGAAGGAGGAGAAAAAAATGGCCAGGTGCAGTGGCTCAAATCTCTAACAGTATCACTTTGAGAGGCTGAGGCAGGCAGATCCCTTGAGTCCAGGAGACCAGCCTAGGCAACATGGCAAAACTTCACCTCTACAGAAAATTCAAAACTTAGCTGGGTGTGGTGGCATGTGCCTGTAGTCCCAGCTAGTTGGCAGGCTGAAGCAGGAGGATCACTGAGCCTGTGAGGTCAAGGCTGCCATGAGCCAAGATGGCGCCACTGTACTCCAGCCTGGGTGACAAAGTGAGACACTGCCAAAAAAAAAAAAAAAAAAAAAAAAAAAAAAAAAACCACGCCCCAAAACAAAGCAGATTTTGCTGAACTCACCCAAGAAAAAATTTTAGGAACAACAGAAGATTCTCTCTCTCTCTCTCTCTCATATGACCTTTCTCTCATGACATCTCTGTTTTTCTGTGTGCATTTGCTCAATTCACATCTCTCTATTAACTAACTTCTTCTTCCTATAATTTCCATTTCCACAATGCGTCTATATCCTGACTCTACATCATACCTTCAATTCCAGTTGCCTTTTCCAATTCACTCAGTTTCTCATTCCCCAATTCCAAAATACCAATAAATAAATCTGATTGGCTCAGCTGGTCTTTTCAAGTCAGACCATTGATGGTCTTAATCCACTCAGGCTGAGGCATAGGATCACATGGATACAGAAGGGGCCATGAGCAGGGCAGGTAATGATCAATATTTAGTATAGTCTTCTATTTTTCTCTCATTTTTTTTTCAAATAGCTACTAATACCCACTATGTACCCATTTACTGTTCTAGCCTCAGTCTCTGCTTTCAAGAAGCTAATCGTCCAGGAGAGAAAGGAAGCTAGCAACAGCGTTTAGGTATTGTCATAACTGCTACAATAAAGCATTCTTAAGAAGCAACCAAAAGGACACTTCAACATATGGGGATGCCAGAGAGACTCCTTAGGTAAGATGATGCCTGAACAATGTCTAAAAGAATAAGTAAGAGTCACCTTAGTGACGGGAGTAGGAGGTTGGTGAAGATGAAGAGGAAGAACACAGAGGATTCCTGGTCGATGGAGCCACTTGTAGAAAGGAACAGAGGTTAGAAATTCACTGTAAATCCCTGGGACTACAGGTGGTTCAGCGATGCTAGGGGCCTGGCAAGAAATATGCTGAAGAGGTAGGTGGGGGATGATCATAAAGTGTCTTGCAGGCCTCAAGTTTGGAGGACAATGGGACCACTAAATAATTTTCAATAAGACAGTAATACAACTGGATCTGTGTTTTATAAAGATCTCTCTGGTAGCAATGTTGGTTGTATATTGGACAGGTACTACTGAAGTCTAAGAAAAGAGTTAGAATAGCACTCTAGCCTTCAAGGTAAGAAATGATGTGAGGGTTGGAATTAAGGCATGCCATTGGAATGGAGAAGAGATGGATTTGAGAACTCCTAAGGAAAGAGAATCAGTGCATACAAACTCAAGATCTGAAAGGAAGACTGACTAGAGGT
Organism: Piliocolobus tephrosceles; assembly: GCF_002776525.5. Lineage (NCBI taxonomy): Eukaryota > Metazoa > Chordata > Mammalia > Primates > Cercopithecidae > Piliocolobus > Piliocolobus tephrosceles. The sequence goes on from NC_045438.1 coordinate 88,636,399, forward strand.
CTGGTGGATTTACCCCCTTGAATACTTTCCAAGCCCACCCCCAACACAAGTACTAGTCCAATATCTACTTCTTCTTCCCTATGTCTTACCATTGGTGTGCACAAGCAAATGAGGAGAAGCTGGGAGAGGTTATCGCTTCATTTTTAGCATCTGGGGAGCACTGTTTTACAAACTCTCTAACCCCCCTTACATAACCTTATCCATTTGTATTCCTCAAATCTCTTTGTCATTGGACCTGTCTGTCTTCTAGTCCATTTTTCCAAGCCCTATTTTCCTTCCTTGGCTGCTCTGCTCTTTCACATTCTCTTGATTGATATTGTCCAGAAATCCCTAACATTCACTCAGTAGTACATTTGGTCAACATTTGTTAATTTCCTACTGTAGACAAAGAGAAGACAGTGATCAAAGAGCAACCCCTCCATGACACCCAAGACTTTCTATAGCTTTGAGGCAGAAGAGCAGGGTAGAAAAATAAGACTACAGTGGGATTAGCAAAAAATGAACCCATCAGCAAGGCTTTAATGAACTCAGTATGGGCCCAAACTCTGCAAGAATCAGAAGAGGCTCCATATAGATTTGTAGATTTCACTATGTATGGTCAACAGCAAAGGTAGGGACACATGTAACTTGGGCTATTTTCTTTTGAAGGTCCCTCTGGCCCATCTCACCTGCATGATCTCCTAGATGTGCTATCACTTGCCAGCATGCAAGCAATAAAATAATAATTTTATTTTAAAATAATTATAGTTTAAAGAGTAAATATTTAATTTTTTTTTTTTTTTTTTTTTTTTTTTTTTTTTTTTTTGAGGCGGAGTCTCGCTCTGTCGCCTGGACTGGAGTGCAGTGGCCGGATCTCAGCTCACTGCAAGCTCCGCCTCCTGGATTTACGCCATTCTCCTGCCTCAGCCTCCCGCGTAGCTGGGACTACAGGCGCCTGCCACCTCGCCCGGCTAGTTTTTGTATTTTTAGTAGAGACGGGGTTTCACCGTGTTAGCCAGGATGGTCTCGATCTCCTGACCTCGTGATCCGCCCGTCTCGGCCTCCCAAAGTGCTGGGATTACAGGCTTGAGCCACCGCGCCCGGCAATATTTAATATTAAATAGTAAATATATATGAAACAGTAAATATTTAAAATGATTAGTGTTTAGGGCTAGAAAAGTGGACTTTTGGAGGGTCATTAGCAGTTATCCTCCTGCCTAGAAGTGTGGCTTAATCTTCAGCCTTAATGACTCCTTGCCAACTGATTTGTCTCTAGGATAACTAACCACAAAGGATGAGAAGAGAGAAAGAATTGGAAAGGGATCCTTATTCTGAGTTTTAGTGTACACTGGCCTCAAGAGCCACATTCAACACTGGAATTAAGCTACATCCCTCTTTCTCACAGGCACTCCATTCGCCTCAAATGAGCAAAATATTTCTGGTTCATTTCTGGAAAGGAAGTGAAACTGTGTGAATTCCAGTTACGCAATGGGGAAGGCACAGCAGGAAGAACAATAGCTGAGCCCATCAGCACCAGCTTCATAGAGATCAGCAAGCAAGGTGGGGAGGGACAGGCGATCAGTACATCTAATGGTCTGATATAATGCTTCATGGTTTGACAGACGTGCAGTTGGGAACAATTTAACATGGTTCATGACAGCTGAGAAACACTTATCTGACTGAAAATCCCAGACTGTTGATATCAGGGCCCAGGGGATTCCTATTGGGCTGAAGCAATGAAAAAGACTACAAAAAAGGCAAAGCTGTATATCATGCCCTAGTGGTCAAGACACTTACACAAGGTTACACATGGAATTCTTGCAGCCAACCAAATTGGACTTCCTTTGAAGCTTGGTAAACAATCTTTGTCTTGGCTGCTATGTCACAGGCATACAAGATGGCCAAATGCAGCTGCCAAAAGGCTTTCAGTAGTTTCACCTAGTTTACTTTCTATGTCTAACACCCAGTAGACCAGAAGATTCCCCTGAAGAGACTGTGTCCCTTGGAGCATGATCCTTCATGTTCTCACATGGCCCTTTTCCCATTTCTTCAGTCAGCTGTATGGGATGCATGAACATTTTACTACCTGTAAAGCACATGAGTTACAGCCTCATGAGTTTGGAGTGATACATTCTTTTTGGCATAAGTTGACAAATGTGATGGCATTTTGTGGCAGTTTCACAGGCTCTTTCCTAATTTCTATGTACTCGCATCTTCCTTGAAAATCACAGCCAGTTCTCCCAGTCTCCTTATTAATAGGAAAGTGAAATTTCTTCTCTTTGAGCTACAGGTTCACCCCCATTTCCAGATTATATTCATTTCATTGCTTAAATCTACTTCAACTGTAACTTAATTTGTTCATAAAATTATCACCAATTACGTAGCTCTGGTTCAGAGGTTCAAAGTTATTTATGTTGTAACTACTTCTTCATGTTTTGAAACCTTCTCTAAAAACTCTCAAGTTTGCTTTCAATTTTTCCAATGATTTTTTTTCTAACTCCTAGGATCTCCTCAGTCCCCAGGGAGCTCACACTCCAAGGCCCACATCTAGTCTGTACTCTTTAAACAACCCCAAATGAAACATTATAGCACCTTGCATTAGTCTGTTCTTATGCTGCTTATAAAGACATACCCTAAACTGGATAATTTATAAAGAAAAAGAGGTTTAATGGACTCACAATGTCACATGGCTGGGGAGGCCTCACAATCATGGCAGGAGGCGAAAGAGGAGAAAGGCACATCTTACATGGCCACAGGCAGGATCATGTGTGCAAGGGAACTCCCTTTATAAAACCATCAGATCTCTTATTCACTAACAGGAGAACAGCACGGGAAAGACCCACCCCCATGATTAAATTGCCTCCCACCAGGACAATTCACATGACACATTGTCCCACCAGGACAATTCACATGACATAATTCAGCTTGAATTATGGGAACTACAATTCAAGCTGAGATTTGGGTGAGGACACACCCAAACCATATCACACCTCTTCAGACAGACTTTGTTGGTTTTATTCTCTGCCCATTTGAATTATTTCACTCTTTAGTTTTCATCTGAGTTTTTGTGGGGATTTTGTTGCGAGATGGGTGTTCTTCTGCACCATGTAGTTAAGCTGTGTTGGCAGGACTATGGGAGTCAGGGAGGTCAAAGGAGCCAGATGCAAGTATGAAAGGTCAAAGCTGGGGTGGAGGGGAAAAGTGAGGGAGAGAGATATTGAGTCTCCATAAAATTCCAACCTGCTGCAGTAGCTAATCCTTTCATAGTCACTTTGTATATTGCTAAGTTAATGGAGGCAGTCATTTTTCCCAGATAGTGGTAATATTTGTTACCTGGACAACCTACCCGTTTACTCTCTACCCCTCCCCTAAATAGGACTGCAGTCATTTCTGTGTGAAACAAAACTCACAGTTCAACAGAGCTATACCATTTAGTTTGTTTAATTACAATGCTTATTTTTATAAATACCCAGCAGCACATTTTTAGAAATCTAACAAATAAGCAAACACATCCTTAGATCACAGACACAGCTCTCCTATTTTGTTTGGTACGGAAAGGAAAGAACACTTATCACACCTACACATTATTTTTCCCCCTGTTTCCATCCACTTGAATGCACTTAAATCCACTTAAATGGAGAAATGACACATGATTCCTAGTTTTCTAAACCATAACTAGAATTTCCTCTGGGGAATTAGTGTGAATACTCTCGGAAAATCTTTTGTAATGATATTTAATTCCTCTTTTGTACTTTAAAATGACTTAATAACTGATCAAATAAGCAAAAAATTGTGGGGGTGGGGTGGGGGGGCATACACAGGCTAGAGAATAGCTAGAAGGCTATTCCAGAAACCCACCAAGACTTTGATTTGGGAAACTGACCAGAAGGCTTCACTGGTGAATTTTTCTGAACGTTTAAAGAAGGAATAATGCCACTCTTACATAAACTGTGAGTATGGAGAAACAGGAAACATTTCCAAACTTGTTTATGAGGCCAGCATAATGCAGATTTAAAAAACCTGGCAAAGACATTATAAGAACAGTGAATTATAACCCCATATATCTCATGAACTTAAATGCAAAAATATTTTTAATAAATGATTAGATATGCACATGGAAAAATGAAACTTGAACCTTAATTTATACTAATTCCAAATGGATTGTAGTTAGATCTAAATATAAATGCTTTGAGAATAATAAAGCTGTGAGAAGAAAATATAGAATATTTAATGGCCATGGGGCAGGCAAAGATTTCTTAAATAAGACACAAAGAACATTAATGATAAACCACAACAAAGTACATTCCATTAAATTGACTTTATTAAAATAATAAGTGCTCTTTATCAAGAGACAGCATCAACTAAATGAAAAGTCACAGAGAGGGAAAATAATTTTTCAATAGATAACTTTAACAAAAGACTTGTATCTTGTATCTAAAATATATAAAGGACCACTACAGCTCAATAAAGAAAAGTAAACCAATTTTTAGAGGGCAAAAACTCTAAACAGGCACTTCGCAAAAAAGGTTACCTAAAGGTTCAATAAGAACTTTTAGAAAGTGCTCAAGATTGATAGCCAGTAGGAAAGTGCAAACTAAAACCGCAGTGAAATATCATGACACATCTGCCAGAATGGTTGAAATTTTTTTAAAGGATGATACCAATGATCAGAAAGGATATGAAGCACCCAGAACTCATATGCTGCTGTTTGGCACAACCTCTTTAGAAAATTGATTGGCAAGAGCTATTGAAGTTAAATATACAAACCCCTGTGATCCAGCAATTCTACTTCTAGGTAGCTACCCCGAAGAAATAAGTATGTATTTATACTGTAAGGCACAGATGAGAATTGTTATAGCAGTGTGCTATTCATAGCCCCTAACTAGAAACAACCCAAATGACTACCAACAGGAGAATGGAGAAATTATGACATATTTATACAATGAATGTTTTACAGCAATAATAAAGAATAAACTACTGGTATATGCAACAAGGAAAATTTCACAGAAATGATGTTAAACTTAAAAAGTTGGCAGGAAAAAAAAAGTACATTTTGTATTCTTTTGTTTTATTAAGTTCAAAGAAAGGCAAAACTAACCTATAATGATAGAATGTTTTTTAAAGCTCCCAAATGATTCTAATGGGCATCTGGGTTTGAGAATTACTTATATAGAGAGGAGGTAACTGAGGGCCCAGAAGGTGAGGTAATTTGGCCAAGGTCTCTTGATTCCTAGCTGCTGCTGCTGCCATTAGGGAAAAAAGATTCAAACCAGCACTTCATTATATGTATTACACGATGGAATCCCAAATCTTAAACTGTATATATTTCCCCTATAAGCCCCGTCTATGTAGATTCTATGGTCTGTCCGAGAGATCGCTTTCACCTAAGAGTGAGTGAACATTTCTGTCTCTTTTCCCATGAAAACTTTCTTTGATAATTTCTACTATTCAAAAATGACAAGTGGTAAGAGTATCTATAAATATATATGAAAGAAGTGATATATATTTCTCTCAGGTGTCTTTTTATATCTCTACTTGACATTAGTTAAACCAATGTTCTGATATCCTCAGTGTTAATCTTCTGATTTTTGGTGGTTTTCACTTTCTGTTTATTTAAAAAAGCATTTAGAAAGATTCTGAAAATACTGGGGAAAAGAAGAGTTTCTCTCTCCATCAGGAGATTGAGAAACTGGTCCACTGCAAAATGCTTATTATGTTCATTCGGTGCCTTAACTCTACGTGACAAGATAATGAAGGCAGAGAAATGCTCACGTTTTCTGCTTTTGGGGTGAGCAATGTGGAATGCATTCAGATCAACAAAATTCAAGAGAATCTCCGATGTAAACAAAAGAGATACATTAGCACTTTAGTTGATAGCAATCATGACAAATAGCCCAACAAAGAAAAATCAATTGACACATTTATATGTGAAAATAATTTGAATATTCACAATTGAAATTCACAAATGTGGGTATTGATAATCCCTCAAAAACCACAAGGAAAGGTAGAAAAGTTTAAAAAAAAAAAGCTAGTAAGAAGAGTGACCAAAAATAATCAGCTTTATTTCAACAAGTTACATTGGTGGAGAGAACCTCTCACATTTTTTTTTTTTTTTTTTTTTTGCTTTGCTAAAATCTTTAATCCCTTCTCAACTATTTGTTTTTTCTTTTTGCTATTCCAGAGAGTTGTCATCTATACAGAATGTCCTGTGGCCTAGAAATGTGTTTCCTTATTGGTTTATCTGAATCCCAACTCATTTTCTATTGGTAGAAGCACTGTTTCTTCACCTATAGCTTTTCTTCATCTTCAAATTTATCAGTGATACTAAACAATAGCTATCCTATGCCATTTTCTTTATATTTACTATTTCCTCATACTTCTCAACAAGGCTGATAAATCACATCTGCTGGTGAATTCCTTTCCATCAGTATACCACCCTAATTCACAGCCAATGCCAGGTGCACTGTGCTCCATCCACCACCATTATTGGAGTCCTTATTGCCCACTGGACAGCAAGTGATACAGCTCCAAAGCTCCATCTTATCACCTGCACTCTAGCACCACTCCTGGTCATGTCTCAGACCAGCTTCTCAGGATTCAGAAATCAACTCATGTATAAGGGAGAGGCGAGGCCAGAATTGGGCAAAGGGATATGCCAAATTGTGATATATGATGACAATCCCCAGGGGAGCTGGAGCACATATGTTCATCAGAGGGGTACCACATTGGTCCTCTATACTCCACCACCATCAGTCATTGTATCTGCCATCAGTCCTTGGATGTGGGCTGCTGGGAAGGCTTTTGCCCTTGAAAAATGGGGCTGTGCAGCTGAGGCAAACTCAGAAGGTGCTGACACCTGAGGCATTAAGTTCTTTCTGAAAGAGGGATTGATTGTTTCTACCACAGAGATCCATGAGGACAAATGCAGATTATGCCAGGTCTGAAAAGAATTCTAATCCTCCAAAATAACCCTAGATTGCACTTGAAAGACTATAGGCTTCTTTCAGGCCTGATCTTAATTTGCAGCCCAGAGTGTGGGCCAAAATTTTCCCATTTGCTTTGGAAAATACTCCAAAATCTCACTGACCTAAATACTTCGTGCACTGTAAGGTAGCTAAGAGAGTTTTTAAAAATGTATTTTGGAAAGGGATTTCTAGTTTAGTATGTGAAAATGATTACATATAAAAAAGGTTTTGTGGGGAAATGATATAACTGTAAATAAAATTGGTTTAATAGCATCTTATATAGGTGTGTTTGACCTTAGGCTCTGCTTTAGATATTGCTTTCTGACTTTATGAGATTCAGGCAGATTCTAGGGGTCTGGGGACCATTTTCAAAAAATCTCCTTAGCCTTTTCCTATTTTGCTGGATCCGGACCAGAATTCCATAATTCTGTAGTTTAAATTCCATCCTGGGCACTGAAAACTTTAGCCACTATAATTAAATCTAGGAGACATTTTAAAATTTCTAATTTGGAAACATTAATCTTTTTCCCTCTTGAGAGTTTTCTTTCCTATCCTTACCATAAAACTGAGCACCATGTTACCACTAAGCTTTCCCTGCTCGAAACAGCTACCATTAACCAGCAGAGCGCCCTAAAGAAGAAAAAGGTCTATTGAGCAGGAATGATGTTATCCAAAGACGCCAGAGCTTTGCTGTGAACTAATTTTAAACCAATTTTCTATGCATTAGATTTCACAAGGTCACACTATACATTTCTGCTATCAGGCCAATAAAAGTACTTTCAATAACAGTTTCAACAACAGGAATGTGAAACCATTGTTTTTAATTGCCTGACTAAATGTCAAACCAACTTTCTTTGTTTCTCTGGTAGGCAATAATTTTATCAAATATATTTCTTGAAATAAAAACAAAAAAGTTTGGTATTATAAATTTAGAACATATTTATTAATATTCCCAGCATATGGTTAGATCCTACTAATAATGTAAAAATGGAATATCAACTTTATTGTAAGTGTTTACATTTTATTTCAGAAAGATATGGAGAGTTCCTTAGGATGTATGCCTTGCAGTGAAAACCAATGTTCTCATTTAGTGTTAAAGGTATTCTTGGAATGCTTCCCTTTGTTCAATTAACTTGATTGGGATCAATTCAGATGCAATGTTTTCTCTTATTAAATTCACACTACCTCAAAATTTCTTCAAACAAAGCAAGGTTAACTTCATGTCCTCAGTTCTTCAAAGTAATTAACAATACTCCAATTTTTCTCACTTTCTCATTGCTTCTCCCAATTTCTTGTCTCCTCAAGTGGGGTGTCAGCTCCTCCAGAGAAAAAAATATCAAGCATCATTGTTTTTTATTGCCTTGGGTGTCTCGCATGAGTCCGCTGGGTAAAAGAGTCCCTATGGCCTGGAAGAATGGGACAACTGAAAATAATTTTACAATTTGATGGGGTTGAAGCTGTGTCACATCTCAGCCTGATGGGCCTATTTAATTAGTTCCAGTGAGAAGGCAGGAGAAGGATGAAGTGTCATAAAAATAGAAGTCAGTCAGCAAATGCAATTCATGTCAGCACCTTATTCTGCTTCCTCCTCCCTCCACTGTCACCATTCAGCCACCTCTTTGACACTGACAGTCAATCTGGCAGATGTCACTTCCCACCTTAGGACTCCAGCCAAAGGACTTGAGTTGATAAAATTGTTGGTAAGGAGACAATGAAGAAAAGGCCCTTTCCAGCATAACTAGTCCTAAGTCTCACAGCTCTGTAGGAATCATCTTAATAGTAGGAAATGATATCATAGACTTCTTGAAGTTGTTGGGGGCCTTGGAGTTCTCTAAAATCCTGCTATTAAAAGTAATGGTTGGATAGAAATGCAGATTCTCAGGGAGCCTCTCTAACTACTGTCTAAGAATCTGTGATTTAACAAGATCCTCAAGGCATTCACATACACAGAAAAATTTGAAAGCCACGCCTTTCATTAAATGTACCAGAAAACTGAGCCAGAGATCTAAAGTAGGTATCCAATAAATAGATCTCAAGTTAGGTATCTAAATAAAATGTGTTAGTAAAAATTTGCTGATCAATTAATTCATTGGTCCTGAAGAAACAGTAACACAAAATATGCAACAAACATTATTAAGAGCAGGGTTTTAGTTACTAACAAAATACCAATAATTGAATGATAAGTTAAATTACATGACAATGCATTGGAGTATAATTCCACAGTTCATAAATATTTCTAAGCTCCATCATAAGAACTACTTAGTAAATACTTGCATTAAATGAAATAAAAATATTACTTTTGTTTATGCACTGGTTGCTTTGTTTTGTTTCTGGCCAGGGTTAGGTCATACAACCTCTAAAAAGCACACCAAAGTCTTGGTCACTAGGCAAGATTTCTAGGATTTCTTAGATTTCTAAAGTTGTTACTTCTCTCATCCTTGAAATTTCTGACTGGCCTCTTATTCCCTCTCCAGCCTATTTTTATTTTATTTTATTACTTGTTAATAAAAGGCAATACGTGGGGCATACAGGAGAGTATTTCAAAGCATACAAATTATCCACAATTAAAGGAGAGTGATGTCACCAAGATGGCAGAATAGAAGATAACCTAATAACATTCCCCCACAACAAGAATTCCGCACCTATCCACGTTCTCTCAGCAAGAGTTTAAGGATTCAGGTAAGAGTTTGTGAAACCCCAGTGGAGTCCAAGATTTTGGAGAGTCACTTTGAGAATGAAAACCAACACCCAGGTGGCTAATCTGCCAAGCTTGCTCCTGGGTTCAAGCCTGGAAATGGCCCACTCCTCCAAGGAGCTTGGTTGCAGCCCCATTTGGCCTTGAGTCTACAAATAAAACCATCTTCCAAGGGGTCCATAGGACTTGTACACATGTGTGTGCTTGGCAGAAAGATTCATCTACTCACTGATAGCAGTCACAGCAGTGAACCTGAAAGTTGTCCTGTGGCTCTGCTCCAGTCCCCTTCAGCTGAGGTCCTAGTTCAGAGTCACTCACACAAGGACCCAGAGGGATATTCACCCATGTCTCACAGCCCAGGAATCTGAGCCTCCCAGATGGTCTCGCCAATCTCCCTCCCACAGATCCTGAGGGAACTTAGTCTCAGCTCCAGCTCCTCCTACTGCAGTCAGAGAACTATCCCATATGTTCAGGGACTTGTTGGGAGGTGTGTGCCACTCTGATCCAATGAGAGCCAACTCTCCAGCCTCTTTCTCTCTCTTTGGAGACAGAGTCTCACTCTGTTACCCAGGCTGGAGTGTAGTGGCACAATCTCAGCTCACTGCAACCTCTGTCACCCATGCTCAAGCGATTCTCTTGCCTCAGCCTCCTGAGTAGCTGGTACTACAGGTGTGCACCTGGCTAATTTTTTTATTTAGTAGAGATGAGGTTTCATCATGTTTCCCAGGGTGGTGTCAAACTCCTGAGCTCAGGTAATCCATGTGCCTTGACCTCCCAAAATGTTGGGATTACAGGTGTGAGGCACCACACCCAGCTTCTCCAGCCTCTTTCTTACAGCAAATCTCAGATTCTAGTCTCAGTTCCAGGCTCCTTCTGCTACAGTTGAAGAACTAGCCTGTTCATGTATGGACATGCTGGGAGATGCATACCCATCTAAGATAACATGATAAACATGCCAACCTTAATTCCACAGCAGATCCTAAGAAGACCCCATCTCAGCTCTGGCCCCTCCTGTTGCAGTTGAGGAACTACTTGGCTTTTGCAGGGTCCTGCAGGGTGATGCACAGCCTCCTGAGCCAGTGAGATGGGCCTACCACTTTTGTTCCTACCAGTAAATCCTGAGGGGGTCCAGTCTCAACTCCAGCCCCTCTCAGTGCAGTGGGAGACCTATCCTGTATGTGCAGAGACCTGCTGGGAGGCACATCCATCTGGGCCACTGGGACAGTCTTCTGAACTCAAATCCCTCCCCAGTGTTGCCATATAAACCTCAAAGCCCTCATGAGACTTGCAGCAAGCCTGGACTTAGAACATTCTCTATTGCTGAGGCAGTTGCAGTGGGCACAGACTCAGGGAACACAACAGACAGTCTGCTTAGAATCTCTGGAAGGCCCTCTGAAAAAGGACAAGCATAAGCAAAGCCAGACTGTGAAGACTTAAATAAATACTTAATCTCTCAATGTGCAGACACTGTTCATGTTCATAAGCATCAAGAAGATTCGGGGAAATATGCCCTTACCAAATGGACAAAATAAGGTGTTAGAAAATGAACCTAAAGTGATAAAGACGTATGATCTCTTATAGAAAGAATTCAAAACATCTGTTTTAAGAAAGCTCAACAAACTACAATAAAACACAAAAAACTTAATTCATAAATTTATCAAAAAAAATTTAAGAGATTGAAATAATTTTTCAAAATTAAGCAGAAATTCTGGAACTGAACAGTATAGTAAATAAAATGAGAAATCTGACAGATAGCATCAACAGAATTATTGATCAAACAGAAGAAAGAATCAGTGAGCTTGAAGACAGACTGTTTAAAAATAGAGAAGACAAAACAAAAAGAATTAAAAAGAAGGAAGCCTTATGAGATCCATGAGAAAACATCAAAAGAGCAAATAATTCAGTTATTGGAGTTAAAGAAGAAACTGAGAAAGACAAAAGAGTAGAATGCTTATTAGAAGAAATAATCACAGAAAACTTTCCAAACCTGGAAAAAGATAGAAATATCTAGAAACAGGGAGCTCAAAAGTCACCAATCAGATTTAAACCAAATAAGAATACCGTAAGACATATTATGATCAAACTCTCAAAGGCCAAAGCCAAAGAGAAGATTCTGAAAGCAGAGAGAGAAAAGAAACAACTAACATATAAGGAAGATCCTATACCCCTGACAGCAGACTTCATAGCAGTAACCTTACAGTCCAGAAGGGAGTGAGACAATATATTCAGAGTGCTGAAGGAAAAATAAAAATATTAATAAAAATAAAATGCTATACCAAGCAAAGCTGTCCGTCAAAAACTAAGGAACAATAAAGACTTTCCCAGACAAACGAAAGGTGAGGGAATTAATTGCTACCAGATCTGTTCTACAAAAAATGCTAAAGGCAGTTCTTCAAACCAAAAGAAAAGAATGCTAACATGATTGTTACACTAATATTGTAATCATGGTGTATAAACCACTTTTATCTTTACAACAAGACTAAAAGGAAAACTATTAAAAATAATAACTACAAAACTTTTTAAAGAGACAACATAAAAGTGTGAATTGTGATATCAAAAATTTTAAATGTGGAAAGACAAGATAATTAATTTATACTGACTTTTTTGTTGGTGGTCTTTTTTTTCCCCTTTTTTTGTGACAAAAGTTAAATTGGTATCAGTTTTAAATAACTTGTTAGAACTATAGCAAGCTTATCCAATTCATGGCCCAGTGACCCAGGACAGGTTTCAGTGTGGCCCAACACAAATGTGTAAACTTTCTTAAAACATTATGAGATTTTTTGTGTGATTTTTTTTTTATCCCATCAGCTATCATTAGTGTTAGTGTATTTTATGAGTGGCACAAGACAATTCTTCCTCTTCCAATGTGGCCTAGGGAAACCAAAAGATTGGACACACCTGAACTATAGGATGTTTTTGCTAAGCCTCATAGTAATCACTAAACCAAAGCATATAATAGTTACATTCAAAATAAAAAGTAACAAATTAAAACATACTACCAAAGAAAATCACTTAATCACAAAGGAAAACAGTAAGAAAAGAAGAAAGGAACACAGGAGTTACAAAACAGCCAGAAAACAAGCAACAAAATAGCAGTAGTTATACATTGTTATTACCTATCAATAATAACATTGAAAGGAAATGGACTAAATTTTCCAATTGAAAGACATAGAAAGGCTGAATGAAGTAAAAATCAAAACTAACTATATGCCACCTACAAAAACTCACTTCACCTGTAAACACAAACATAAACTGAAAGTGAAGGAATGCAAAAAGATGTTTCATGGAAATAGAAACCAAAAGAGTGTAAGTAGCTATACCTATACAAGATGAAATAGGCTGTAGGTCAAAAACCAGAAAAAGAGACAAAGAAGACAGTATATTATAATAAAGGTGTCAAATCAGCAAGAGGATATAATAGTAAATATATGTGCACCCAACACCAGAGCACCTGAGTATGTAAAGCAAAAATTACTAGCTCTAAAGGAAGAGAAAGACTGCATTGCAGTAATATTAGCAGACTTCTACACCCCTACTTTTGGCAATGAAAAGATCATCCAGGCAGGAAATTAAGAAAGAAACACAGAAGTTAAACTATTATCTGGACCAAATGAACCAAATAGACATTTACATATTCATCCAACTGCTGCAAAATACACATTCTTCTCATCAGCACATGGAACATTCTCCAGAACTGGCCATATGCTAGGCCATAAAATAAGTCCCCACACATTCAAAAACGTCAAAATTATATCAAGTATCTTAATTAATACCAAGAGGAACTCTAGAAACTGTACAAATATATGAAAATTAAACAACATGCTCCTAAATGACCAATGGGTCAAAGAAGAAATTTAAAATGATTTGAAATAAATGAAAATGGAAACACAACATATCAGAACCTGTGGGGTACAACAACAGAAGTACTAAGGGGGCAGCTTATAGCAATGAACATCTACATCAAAAAAGTAGAAAGACTTCAAATAAACAACCTAACCATGCAACCCAAGGAACTAGAAAAGCAATAACAAACAAAACCCAAAATTAGTAGAAAGAAACAAGTAACAAAGGTCAGAGCAGAAATAAATAAAATTGAGATGAAAAACAAATACAAAAGATCAAAGAAATAAAAAATTTGTTATTTGAAAAGATAAACAAAATTGACAAACCTTTAGCTAGACCAAGTAAGAAAAAAGAGAGAAAATGAAAAATATAAAATGAAATTAAAAAGAAAATGTTACAACTGATACAACAGAAATACAATAGATCATTAGAGACTCTATGCTAACACATCTGACAACTTGTGAGATGTGGATAAATTTCTGGAAACATACAACCTATCAAGATTGAACACGAAGAAACAGAAAAGTTGAACAAAGCAAAAATGAGTAAAAAGAATAAAGCAGTAATAAAAAGTCCCTCATCAAAGGAATCCCAGGACCTGATGGATTCACTGTTAAATCCTGCCAGACATTTAAAGTAGAACTGAACCAATTCTCCTCAATCTATTTCAAAAAAAATTGAAGATAAGGGAATACTTTCCAACTCATTCCCTCAGGCCAGCATTACCCTGATACTGAACTCAGACAAGGGCATTTAAAAAAAAAAAGAAAACTATAGGCCAAAACCAAATAAGAACATAACAAAAAAGAGAGAAAATTGTAGGCCAAAGACTCGATAAGCATAGATCAACAAATATTCATCAAAAATCCTCAGGAAACACTAGCAAACAGAATTCAACAATACATTAAAAATATCATTCACCACGATGAAGTGAGATTCATCCCAGGGATGCAAGCATGGTTCAACATACACAAATCAATAAATATGATACATCACATCAACAGACTCAGGGACAAAAACACATGATCATTTCAATAGATGCTAAAAATGCATTCAATAAAACTCAGCATCTTTTCATGATAAAAAACTCTTACTAAATTGGGTATAGAAGAAACATACCTCAATACAATAAAAGCCATAAATGACAAACACACAGCTAATAACATACTAAATGGGGAAAAATTGAAAGCCTTTGCACTGAGATCTGGAACATGACAAGGATGCCCACTTTCACCATTTCTATTCAGCATACTACTGGAAGTCCTAACCAGAGCAACTAGGCAAGAGAAAGAAACAGAGAAGATCCGAATTGGAAAGGGAGAAGTCAAATTTGCCTTGTTTACAGTTAAGATAATCTTATATTTAGAAAAACGTCATAATTACACCAAAAAGCTCTTAGAACAGATAAACAAATTCAGAAAAGCAGCAGGATACAAAATCAACATACAAAAATCAGTAGCATTTCTATATGCTAACAGTAATCAATCTGAAAAAGAAATAAAAAAGCAATCTCATCTGCGATAGCTACCAAAAATAAAATAAAATATCTAGAAATAAATTTAACTATAGAAGTGAAAGATCTCTACAAAGAAAACTTTAAAGCATTGATAAAAGAAATTGAAGAGGACACACACACAAAAAAAGATCAGAAGAATTAATATTGTTAAATTGTTAAAATGTCTATGCTATACAAAGTGATTTACAGATTCAATGCAATTCCTATAAAGTGTTATGAAATTATTTACAGAAATAGAAAAACAATCCTAAAATTCATATGAAACAACAAGTAGCTAAAGCAATTCTGAGCAAAAAGAACAAAGCTGGTGGCATCACATTTCCTGACTTAAAAACATATTATGAGACTATAGTAACCAAAACAGCATGGTACTGGCTTAAAAACAGTCACGTAAACAAATGAAACTGAATAGAGAGCCTACAAATAAATCCACATATTTACACTCAACTTATTTTCAACAAAGGCACTAATAGGAAAGGATGGTCTCTTTAATAAATGATGCTGAAAAATCTGTATCTCCATATACAGATGAATGAAACTAAATCCCTACTGTTCACCATATACAACAATCAACACAAAATGGATTAGAAACTTGCATGTAAGAACTGAGACTATGAAACTACTAAAGGAAAATATTGGGAAAACACTACAGGACACTCATCTGGGCAAGGATCTTTCGGGTAAGACCTCAAAAGCATAGGCAACAAAAGCAGAAATGGACAAATGGGATGGCAAACCAAAAAACATCTATATAGCAAAGACAGCAATTAACAAAGTGGAGAGACAAACTACAGAATGGGATTAAATACATGCAAACTACCCATCTGACAAGAGAGTCATAACCAGAATATAATAAACTCAAACAACTCAAAGCCAAAAAACAAAAAGTCCCATTTAAAAATGGGCAAAAAGACCTGAATAAATATTTCTCAAAAGAAGACATACAAATGGCAAATATGTATATAAAAAACTCTTTTCAATTGTTGGTATTCAGACCATCTCAACAGAGACTCACAGACCCTTAAAGTATTTACTAATTTCAATAGAGAAAATAAAATCTTATTGTTTAAATAAAAAATTCAAATTGTATATTGTATATTTTCTTCTGTGAATAATTCATTTTTTGCCAATGCTCATTTATCTAAAGTTCATAGTGTTTTTCTCATTAATTTGTATGTGATATTTATCGTTATAGATATTGTCTTTATTTAAATTATGTTGCAATTGTTTTTGTTTTTAAAATTGTACACATTTTAATATACAGAGATTTTTAAAGAAAACTTTTATGTAAACAAATTTATTTTTTGCTTACTGAATATTTTCTTTACTTCTAGGCTTAAAAAATACTCTCTCACCCAGAGATACAATATTTATTTCTATTATTGTCTACTTATTTTCTGTCTTGACTTTTATATTCAACTGTTTAGCCTATCTAGAATTGATTTTTATGTATAATACAAGGATGTTAAGGATTTTTTCCAAGGTATGATATAATTGTTTTAATGCAATTTAATAAATCTTTTTATTTTCTACTTAATCATTATGCCACACACATATCTATGCGCACACACACACACACACACACATGTACATATAATTTTACATATTCTATGGCCTGGTTCTGAGCTATCTATTCTTGAGTGTAAAACACACTCTTACGATTATTGTAGCTCTGTGGCATGTTCACATATATGATTGGCAACTCTTATCTCATTTTTTTCAAACTTTTCCTACATATTTTCATCTGTATATGTTTTGACTTTTTAACTTTTGAATTCTAATATTCTCTTATAATGAGAGAATTTTATCAATATTGTACAGATTTTTTGAAAATTACTGAAGCTCCATATACCACATTTTCTTTGCTTCCTTCCTTCCTTCCTTCCTTCCTTCCTTCCTTCCTTCCTTCCTTCCTTCCTTCCTTCCTTCTTTCCCCCCCCCCCCCCCCCCCCC
>NC_045438.1:88653449-88687396 GCF_002776525.5 Piliocolobus tephrosceles
CCCTCTCTCTCTCTTTCTTTCTTTCTCTCTCTCTCTCTCTCTTTCTTTCCTTCCTTCCTTCCTTCCTTCCTGGAGTCTTGCTCTCTTGCCCAGGCTGGAGTGCAGTGCCACGATCTCGGCTCACTGCAACCTCCCCCTCCCAGGTTCAAGCGATTCTCCTGCCTCAGCCTCCCGAGTAGCTGGGATTACAGGTGCCCACCACTGCGCCCGGCTAATTTTTGTATTTTTAGTAGAAACAGAGTTTCACCATCTTGGCTGGGCTGGTCTCAAACTCCTGACCTCGTGATCCACCATTGGCTGATGGGCATTTAGGGTGGTTCCATATTTTTGCAGTTTCAAATTGTGCTGCTATAAACGTGACTGTGCAAGTGTCTTTTTCATGTAATGACTTCTTTTCCTCTGGGTAGATACCCAGTAGTGGAATTGTTGAATAGAATGATAGTTCTACTTTTAGTTCCTTAAGGAGTGTCCATACTGTTTTCCATAGGGGTTGTACTAGTTTACATTTCCACCAGCAGTGTAAAAGTGCTCCCTTTTCACCACATCATACTGATATGTATTTTTTTTTTTAATTTTTAAATTATGGCCATTCTTGCAGGAAGAAGGTGGTATCACATTTTGGTTTTGATTTGCATTTCCCTGATCATTAGTGACGTTGAGAATTTTTTCAAATGTTTGTTGGCCATTTGTACATCTTTTGAGAATTGTGTATTCATGTCCTTAGTCCACTTTTTGATGAAAATATTATTTTTCTTGCTGATTTGTTTAAATTCCTTGTAGATTCTGGATATTAGTCCTTTTTCAGATGCATAGTTTGTGAAAATTTTCTCCCACTCTGAGGGTTGTCTGTTTACTCTGCTGATTTCTTTTGCTGAGCAGAAGCTTAATTTTAATTAAGTTTAATTAAGTCTCACTTATTTATCTTTGTTTTTGTTGCATTTGCTTTTGGGTTCTTGGTCATGAACTCTTTGCCTAAGCCAATGTCTGAAAGTTTTTCCAATGTTATTTGCTAGAATTTTATTCCTAAGTATTTTAATTTTTTGCAGCTGTTGTAAAAGAGGTTGCGTTCTTGATTTGATTCTCAGCTTGGTCGCTGTTGGTGTATAGCAGTGCTACTGATTTGTGATCACTTATTTTGTACCCTGAAACTTTACTGAATTCATTTATCAAATCTGGGAGCTTTTTCTTGATGAGTTTTTAGAGGTTTCTAAGTATACAATCATATCCTCAGTGAACCGCGACAATTTGACTTCCTCTTTACTGATTTAGATGTCTTTTATTTATTTCTCTTGTCTGATTCCTCTGGCTAAGACTTCCAGTACTATGTTGAATGGAAGTAGTGAAAGTGGGCATCCTTGTCTTGTTCCAGTTCTCAGGGTGAATGCTTTCAACTTTTCCCCCATTTAGTATAATGTTGACTGTGGGTTTGTCATAGATGGCCTTTATTACCTTGAGGTATATTTGTTCTATGCCAATTTTGCTGAGGGTTTTAATCATAAAGGGATGTTGGATTTTGTCAAATGCTTTTTATGCATCTTTGAAGATGATCATATAATTTTTGTTTTTAATTCTGTTTATGTGGGGCATCACATTTGTTGACCTCCATATTTTAAACCGTCCCTGCATCCCTGGTGTGAAACACACTTGATCATGATGTATTATCTTTTTGAAATGCTGCTGGAGTCAGTTACTTGGTATTTTGTTGAGGATTTTTGCATCCATGTTCATCAGGGATATTGGTCTCTAGTTTTCTTTTTTGGTATGTCCTTTCCCGGTTTTGGAATTAGGGCAATACTGGCTTTATAGAATGAATTAGGGAGGATTCCCTCTTTCTTTATCTTTTGGAATAGTTTCAGTAGGAATTGTACCAACTCTCCTTTGAATGTCTTTCTTTTCCTAGCATTTTGGACTATTTTGAAAATTTAGTCCTGCATCTTCTTGGACCAATTTCCTATAGTTATCTGTTTCCTTTTTTAAGGTCAATGTCAAGGCCCAAGGCCAGAAACAGATGGCCATCTGCCAAGAACAGAATTAGTCTATAAGGTAGGGCAGCAGTTGTAGATGGAGGGCATGTGTGGGTGTGTGTTTGTGTATGTTTTTGCCTGCTAGGGACACCTGCTTATAAGTCTTTAAAGAAAGGAATATTTTCTGATAATTGTTAAGCTCTACTTCCCCTGCCTTACGCTTTGCTGATTATAAAGTATTTGTTCTGAGTTTTAATTATTTGAGAGGGGGGAACTATAGAAATCTAATATAAATATACCATTATGTTCATATTTAATCTATTGAAAGTGTTTTTTCATATGTAAGCTTTAAAGCTTAATATGATGAACACAGGAAGTTGTAAAACCATAACTTGGTTTTATTTGGCTGTGTGTTTATTCAGCAGTGGGAACTTTCAAATGTTTATGGATACCAGTATGTTATATGCTTGAACCTAATTAACTCTGTTCATTTTAATTTATTTATATTTGCTCTATTTGCAATAAATATCACTTGGCCTACTAGATTAAAAATAGATTAAAATGTAAATACTTTCTTCTGAGATTTGACAAAAGAAAATATTACAAAGTAGAATAATTTCTGAACTAATTTTGAGATGACAAGTAATATCTACTTATCTACCTATGAGATATATGCATGTGTATATATCATATATATATGTCATACATGCATACATATTTTCTTTCAAAATAAGACCATAAAATTTAAACCGAATCAAAGTTTCAAGTTCAACAAAATTTCTGGTGGTACAATAACAACAAACACCAAACAAAACAATGTAAAATCTCATCAGACAAGAAAGAATATAGCCAAATTGTCTTGAAATAAAACGTATGCTACATAGGTCATCTCTTTTGGACCCCCAAAATCAATTTTCCACAAGATAAAATAGTTTCAATCTATCATCTTTAATCAAACTAGTTTACTACAGCACACCATTACCCATATTAAAGAACTACACATAGTATTTATAGTTCGTAAGAACTTTAAAAATAGATGTCAAAAGTTATCTTTACATTTCCACATTAAAACAAAAACTTCAAGATCTAGTCGATTAAAGTGAGTTATAACAAGAAGGAACTTCTGAAAGATTAGTCATTCTTCAGTGATTACACTGTGCAACACTTCAAGGGTCGAGAGAAGACACCAAAAGAGATTCAGAACAACCCTCTGACTGAAGTCTGTCCTTGTAGTTTGTCATAAATCATTCAACTAAAACAAAAAAATCTTAAATTATTATAATGTAATCTGAACCTCTGACTGTGTTTAGGCTATTAACCCAGAGAAAATAATGCTGTCCTATGAAAACTGGTGAAGCAGAAAGCAATAAATATAGTATCATATTGGAAATTTTGGGTGGACAGGTCTTTCATAGTTAATCGCAGAAAATTCTTAGTTCAGAAATTAGTTCTCCCTGAATAAAAGGAATTCACTTTAAAATATATTTTAAGTACATGTTTCATTCTCATAGACCAGAAATTATGTGTGGCCATAGCCGTTTCTCTAAGGTTCTGCAATGTTTTTTCAACATTCTTTCTGAGGATTTAAATGGATTTAATTTTTACTGGAATTAAATTTTAATGAAACTATCCTTCATTTCAAAATATCAGTGATTGGAATATTTACCATAACACAAGGTTTCTGTTACTTATCAAACTTTTGATTACAATAGGATTTGATAGGAGCACCTTCTTCAAGTCATCTATTTCATCTTTAAATATCAATTTTCTTCATTTCAGCTGTCATTTTTGTACCTTATCCAGTCCTTTGTCATTACTAATGCTAATCTCAATCCAAAAGCGAAGTAACAAGTAGGTTCTGCAGGTTTGGAAGAGCATGCCAGTTGTGAGTTTCTTCAGAGGACATTACTTTGCTTTATTGAGTTCAGGACCTGGATATATGTTAAATGACATTTATTACAAACTCTCACTGCCTCTGCAATATCTCCTACAGTTTGCAGACAGCATTCGGCTAAACCAGTCCAACTCCAAGGAACTTATTATTTTTCATAACAGACTTTTTTTTTTTTAAATTTCTGGGGAGTGTGGGGGACAGAGTGAGACTCAGGGTGGAGTGCAGTGGTGTCACCTCAGCTCAATGCAACCTCTGCCTCCTGGGTTCAAGCCATTCTTGTGCCTCAGCCTTCCGAGGAGCTGGGATTACAGACATGCACCACTAAGCCAGGCTAATTTTTGTATTTTTTAGTAGAGACAAGGTTTTGTCATGTTGGCCAGGCTGGTCTCAAACTCTTGGCCTCATGTGGTCCGCCCGCCTTGACCTCCCAAAGTGCTGGGATTATAGTTGTGAGCCACCATGCCCAGTCCACTTTGTTTTAAATAGTACTAAAGTATATTATTAATGATCTTAACTCTATAAACCTAGATCTGCCTTCATGTAATGTCCACTAATTAAGACTCCTGGATTTACATATAGTTCATTCTGTCTTCTCCAAGACAGTTCTTAAATCTTCTTCTTGTGCTTTTGCTCCTTAATGTAAAATTTACTTTCTCAGGAAGAGATGTCAAGTTGTTGTTTCATTTTGAATTTACAGTTGATTAAGCTCTTTGGACCTTTTTATCTGATGTGTTATCACACTATTGTCCTTAATTTAGTATCTATCTTTCTGGATTTATATGACAAAATTTTCTTTGTTTTATCTTGTAATAAATCTAATTATCAAAAATAAGATCCTAAAAATACTTAAATACTCAGAATTCTAGCAATGTAAGCATGTCAAATCAATTACTTAAATTTTTCCCTTAAGTCTTTCCATATATTTAGCAGTAATCATACCATAGATACCATTTTAAACTTTTTCATTTCACATTATGTCATAAACATGTTTCCACATTTTTACAGGGATCCTCAAATTTTCATCTTTTTAAAATCTTCTGCAAAATTTTCCATCAAGTTGATGTGCCAGTTTCATTAAGCTTTTTTTTTTTTTTTTTGGTTACTTTCTTATTTTTTTTTTTTTTGTTATTTTAAATAATCTTACTTATTGCCTTAGAATAAACTCTCAGAAATATAAAGTTAGGGAAGCCCTTTATGAATCCACAGTACCATTGACAAGTTGCTTCCAAAATGAAAGGAGATGCTATCCTCTAAGCATTTAAGAGCATCAAGGGCTATCCTCTAAACATTTAAGAGCATCTTTTTTTCTCTCAGATCGAGGCTTGGACATTACAAATATTGGGTTTAACTTCTTAATGTTATAAAATGAAGAGCAGTTAGGATCCTTTCCTACTTTGTGCCATGTTTCCTAGCAATGCTATGTAAGCATCTGCTATAGTCTGGCCTGCAATTACCTTTCCCAGATACTTTCCTCCTACTTTCCTCTCTTCCTCTAAACCAAGTTAATACCTTCCGCTTCTCTGTTCCAATAACCGCTTATACATGTGCATGTATAAGGTATACAACTCATCACATTGTTTCATAATTGTCTACATATTTGTCTCTCATCTAGACTGTGGAGTTTTCAAGGGAAGGATGAGGTCTTCGTTTATCTACTACTGGTACCCATAAGTGTGCCTAACATAAAGAATAAGGGTCTTATGAACATATCCATTCAATCTTGTCTACAGTGGTATTACCATCATAATGGTAACTTGTTATTGGTTTAAGATACATTCCATCAATTAGTATTAAGGTTGAAAATCATCTACTGTGTGATTGTTTATGCTCTTTGCCCATTTATATGTTGGTGTAGGCCTTTATATTACTCCCATCAACCTGAATGTTCATTGAATTTCTTTTTATTTAACGAATGCTTATATAGCACTTATCTACCATGTATTGCTCTAAGCTCTTTAAAAATATTAACTCAATCCTTGCAAAGTCGCTTTGAGATAGGTGCTGTCTTTGGTACAGGGGTATATAGAAACTAACCAGTTTTTCTGAAGTCGCATCGTTTGTAAATGGTAGAGCCAAGATATAAATCTAGGGACTTCAGAGTCCATGCTCCTAATTCCTATTTTATGCACTCTTATTTTATATTTTAATAGTAGCTTTTCATAATCTCTGTTATAATCAATCAACTTATCTTTTGTGGCTTTTATAGTTATTTTATTGTTTTAATTTTATAGTTTAATATTAGTTGTATCGATTTTTTTTTTTTTTTTTTCTTTGAGACAGAGTCTTCGCTCTGTCACCCAGACTGGAGTGCAGTGGCACAATCTCGGCTCACTGCAAGCTCCGCCTCCCGGGTTTCACGCCGTTCTCCTGCCTCAGCCTCCCAAGTAGCTGGGACTACAGGCGTCTGCCACCACACCTGGCCAATTTTTTTTGTATTTTTTTTTTAGTAGAGACAGAGTTTCACCTTGTTAGGCAGGATGGTCTCGATCTCCTGACCTCGTGATGATCCACCCGCCGTGGCCTCCCAAAGTGCTGGGATTACAGGTGTGAGCCACCACGCCCAACCAGTTATATTGAAATTTTAAAATAATTTCAGTGTCTAATATGATCCAGACCAGAGCTGGGTTATGGTCCTTGGAACCCCACTCCATCAAATAGGTTGGTTATTTTTAATGTTGATTCGTCCAGCCTGGCATCTGACATCTCAAAGTAGGCTCTGAGCATCTTATTTATTGACTCCCCATCTACCCACACCATCCTGATTGTGAAAATTTTACCTTTGTTTCCAGAAAGTAATTCCCTTTCGTTGTTAATACTGAGATTCATTTATCTAATTAGATTGGCTCTCCATCACTTTTGCCAGCTTCCACTGCTGGAGACTGTGCTGTTCCTCCATCAAATCAGCCCACTCATCTCAGGCAGTCCACCTGGACACTACTAGGCAGACTGTACCTTTTCCTAATAAACTCCCACTGCTTTGCCCCAACTATGAGAATTCTGAGTGATAGTAAAAGGTTTCCTTTGAGTCTGAACCCACTTCATCTTTTGGACGTCATGATTTTAAACTTCTTTTTACCCTTACAGACCATGGCATCCCTTAGAGTATTAATGCAATGCCCCCCACTCGCCAAACCACAGTCCACATATGCTCTCAAGCATATACTCTCAGCTTCAGCATCCTCTGCCACTTCTTAGTTTTACACTGGCCACTGCCCCATATAGAGATTCTAGCCTACCTCATTGCATTGAGAGAACCTGTTGGTGTTTCCCTTTACCATTTGTCCACTTATTTCAAACCTCAGAAAGTGGACAGATTTTGAAAAACATCAGGACTGGCAGGGAAGTGTCATGCCCTTCCTTTAAATCTTAATCTTGGTCTGGTATGGTTGCTCATGTCTGTAATCCAACACTTTGAGAGGCTGAGGCAGGAGGATCAATTGAGGCCAGGAGTTCAAGATCAGCCTGGGCAACACAGTGACACAACGTTTCTACAAAAAAAATTAAAAACTGAACTGGGCATAGTGGTGAATGCTTGTAGTCCTACCCACTCAGGAGGCTGAGGCAGGAGGATCACTTGAGCCCAGGTGGTTGATGCTGTGGCAAGCCAGGATCACACCACCACATTTCAGCTTGGGCAACAGAATGAGATTTTGTCTCAAACACACACACAAAACAAAAATTTTCATCTTTTTAATTTTGACCCATTAATATACCTTTCAGGGTCCTTCTGAATATAAATTCTATTCTTCAATATATTGACATGAGCAAATTTATCATATAAAACTTGATAAGGGCCAGGATCTTGCCTGCAATCCCAGTGCTTTTGGAAGGCTGAGGCAGTTGGATCACATGAGGCCATGAGTTCAATATCAGCCTGAGCAACATAGCAAAACCCTGTTTCTAAAAAAAAAAAAAAAAAAAAAAAAGAATTAAAAACTAACCAGGCACAGTGGCATGTACTAGCCAGTTAAGTACTAGCCAGGCACAGTAGCCCTAGCTACTCAAGAGGCTGAGGTGGGAGGATCGCTTGAGCCCAGGAGTTCGAGGCTGCAGTGAGCCACGATTGCACCAATGCACTCCAGCCTGGGCAACAGAGCAAGACTGTCTCTAAAAACAGAAATGAATAAACAAACAAAAACTTGATAAGGTAAATGTTTCTTATATTTTCACATAACGTACTGACTGAAAATTTGTGTTAAATATAGGATTGCTGACATGCGCTTAAGTTTTTCTTTCTTCTTTAAACACTTAGGGGTCCATGGGGCTGCACTGTAATCTAGTCCACATCTCTCTCTCTTGTCCACTATGTCACCATAAGAAACTTTGAGAAATGCCTTCCTGAAATCCAGGTAGATAATTAATACAGATTTGCCTAATAAAATAATCTGTTTCTGTGTTATGAGAGGAAACGATGTCCCTAGGGGTTTTTAAATATGTGTTTTATTTTTATCTTAATTGTATTTCTCTTCCATATCCAGAAGTTGCAAAGTTGATGTTGAATATTCCTACATGGCTATTGATCTTCATCTCCCCCAAAAGCCCCTGTAGGTTTATAAGTAAGACTACTACCAAGGTCCCATGTTTTATAGTTTCTCAAAGTTCCTCTGAGTTAGTAAGTTTTCTTGGAAGAGTCATTAATATTTCAGAAGGTAGAATTGACCGTTACTTTATATAACTCATCAGATGTTTATTGATCACTAGATTTGCATGAAAATAGATTTCAGGAGAGGTGGAGCAAGATAGCCTAATGGAAGCCTACTCGGACCCCACTGCAGGAACATCAAATTAACTAACTACACACAAAAATCACTATCGTAAGAACTAAAAATCAGGTGAGCAATTACAGTACCTGGTTTTAACTTCACATTACTGACAGAGACATTGAAGAGGTCAGGAAAGATTATTTTGAAGTGCTGATGCTCCCTCCCCAACCCCCTACCAGTGCTGCACAGAGAGGGAGAGTGCAGCAAATGTGGGGCTTTGTAGTGAACTCAGTGCTGCTCTGTCACAGCAGAAAGCAGAACCAGGTTGAACTTAGCCAACGGTCGCCCATGGAGGGAGCATTTGGACCAGCCCTAGACAGAAGGGAATTTCCTGCTCTAGTAGTTGGAGCTTGAGTTCCAGCAAGACTTGCCACTGGGAGATGGAGTGCTCTGGAGCCCTAAGTGAACTTGAGGGGCAGTCTAGGCCACAAGGACTGTGATTCCTGGGCAATTCCCAGTGTTGAGCCAGGCTCAGAGCCAGTGGATTTGGGGGGCACATGACTTACTGAGACACCAGACGGGGTGGCTAAGGGAGTGCCTGTGCCACTTCTCCCCCACCTCCTGGCTATGGGTAGGTGGCATGGAGAAATCTATGTTCTTGGGAGAGGGAGAAGGCAGCAATGGGGGACTTTACATTGAACTCTGCTGCCCTGTCATAGCAGACACCTAGAAGGATTCATCACCTGATGACTAAAGAGCCCCTGGGCCCTGAATGACCAAAGCAACACCCAGGTAATATGCCATGGGCCTTGGAGTCTAAAACTTGCTGGCTTCAGGTGTGATCCAGCACATTCGCAGCTGTGGTGGCTATGGTGAAAGACTCCTTCTGTTTGAGAAAAACAGAGGGAAAAATAAAGGGGACTCTGTATGGGACCTTAGGCACTAGCTTAGATACAGTGGGGTAGAGCACCAAGCAGGCCCTTGTGGTTCCCAAATCTAGACCTAAGCTCTTGGTTAGCATTTATAAACCTGTGGGACCAGAGGGGGTGCCCACTGCCCTGAACAGTGAGTCTCGGGCCTGACAGCATTAATCACAAGCTGACTGAAGAGCTCTTGGGCTTTAAGTGAACACTGGTGGTGGCCTGGCAGAACCCCTGTGGGTCAATGATGGTGGTGGCCACATGGAGAGGCTCCTTGGCCTGTGGAAAGAGGAGGGATGAGTGGGAAAGGTGTATCTTGTGTGGTTTGAGTGCCAGCTTAGCCACAGTGGACTAGAACACCGAGTAAACTTCCAAGATTTTTGACATCAATCTCTGGCTCCCAGACAGCATCTCTGGACCCATCCAGGGCCAGGGGGAAGTCACTGCCCTGAAGGAAGGGACAAAACTCTGGCTAGCTTTGCCACCTGCTGTTTGTATAACTATAGGCACTTGAGTGAACTTAGGGGGTAGCCAGGTAGTGGTTACAGCAGGCCTTAGGCAAGTCCCAGTGATGTGCTGGCTTCAGGTCTGACCCAGTACAGCCCCAGTGATGGTGGCCACTGGGGTGCTGTGTTCCACCACCCCTAGTTGTAGGAAGTTCCATATAGAGAGAAAGACTATTTGTTCTGGAGAAAGTAAGGGAAAAAAACAAGAGTCTAAGCCTGTTAATCCAGAGAATTCTTCTAGATCTTATCCAAGATCATCAAGCTGTAACTCTGTGAATTTTCGAGAACCACAGCATTATTGAATTCGGGGCCCCAATCTTTTCAAATAGCTGGAAAGCCTTCCCAAGAAGGGCAGGTACAAACAAGCCCAGACTGCAAATACTACAATAAATGCCTAACTCTTCAATGCCCAAACACCAACGAACAAGCATCAAGACCATCCAGGAAAACATGACCTCACCATATGAATTAAATAAGGAACCAGGGACCGATCCTGTAGAAACAGAGATATGTAACCTTTTAGACAGAGAATTCAAAAAAAGTTGTGTTGAGGAAACTCAAAGAAATCCAAGATAACACATAGAAAGAATTCAGAATTCTATCAGATAAATGTAACAAAGAGATTGAAATAATTACAAAGAATTAAGCAGAAATTCTGGAGGTGAAAAATGCAACTGGCATACTGAAGAACATGTCAGAGTCCTTTAATAGCAGAACTGGTCAAGCAGAAGAGTGAATTAGTGAGATAGAAGACAGGATCTTTGAAAATATACAGTCAGAGGAGACAAAAGAAAAAAATGAAAAAGTATTAAGCACACCTACAAGATCTAGAAAATAACCTTAAAAGGGCAAATCTATGAGTTATTGACCTTAAAGAGAAAGTAGAGAAAGAGATGGGGTAGAAAGTTTATTTAAAAGTATAATATCAGAGAACTTTCTAAACTTAATTATACCGATATGCAAGTACAAGGAGGTTATAGAATATGAAGCAGATGGAACTCAAAGACTAACTGAAGGCATTTAATAATAAAAGTCTCAAAGGTAAAATATAAAGAAAGTATCCTAAAAGCAGCAAGAGAAAAGAAGCAAATAACATACAATGGAGCTCCAATATGTCTGGCAGCAGACTTTTCAGTGGAAGCCTTACAGGCCATGGGAGAGTCGCATGACATCTTTAAAGTGCTTCAGGAAAGGAACCTTTACCCTAGAATAGTATACAGAGAAAATACCCTTCAAACATGAAGGAGAAGTAAAGACCTTCTCAGACAAACAAAAGCTGAGGGATTTCATCAACTCTAGACCTGTTCTACAAGAAATGCTAAATGGTGTACATCAATCTAAAAGAAAAAGATGTTAATGAGCAGTAATAATTCATAAGGAGGTACAAAACTCACTGGTAATAGCACACAGAAAAGCAAATAATATAACACTGTAAATGTAATGTGTAAAATATTCTTAAGTAGGAAGACTAAACTATGAACCAATCAAAAATAATAACTATAACAACTTTTCAAAATATAGGCAGTACAGCAAGACATAAATAGAAACAACAAAAAGTTAAAAAGGAGGGGGACAAAGTTAAAGTGCAGACTTTTTATTAGTTTTCTATTTGTTTACTTATTTGTTCATTTATGCAACCAGTGTTAAGTTGTCATTAGTTTAAAATAATGAGTTATAAGATAGTATTTGCAAGTCTCATGGCAACCTAAAAGTGAAAAACACACGACAGATACACAAAATGTAAAAAAACAAAAAAGTAGTTCATACCACCAGAGAAAATCACCTTCACTAAAAGAAAGACAGGGAGGAAGGAAAGAAAGAAGAGAGGACCACAAAACAACCAGAAAACAAATAACAAAATGTCAGGAGTAGGTCCTTACTTATCAATAGTAACATTGAATGTAAATGGACCAAACTTTCCAATCAAAAGACATAGAGTGGCTGAATAGATAAAAAAGTAAGACTCAATGTCTTGCCTACAAGAAATAAGCTTCATTCATAAAGACACACATAAGCTGAAAATAAAGGGATGGAAAAAAAATTCCATGCCAATGGAAATAAAAAAATACCAGGAGTAGCTATACTTATTCAGACAAAATAGACTTGAAGACAAAAACCACAAAAAGAGATGAAGCAGGGTATTATATAATGATAAAGGGGTCCATTCAGTAAGAAGATGTAACAATTATAATAAACATATATGCACCTAACACTGGAGCACCCAGATATATAAAACAAATATTATTAGAGCTAAAGACAAAGATAGATCTCAATACAGTAAGAACTGGAGACTTCAACACTCCACTTTCAGCACTGGACAGATCTTCCAGACAAAAAATCAATGAGGAAACACTGGAATTAATCTGCACTATAGAACAAATGGATCTAATAGATATTTACAGAACATCACATCCAAAGGCTGCAGTATACACATTCTTCCCCTCAGCACATGGATTATCCTCAATGATAGACCATATGTTAGGTCACAAAACAAATCTTAGAATGTTCAAAAAATTGAAATAACATCAAGCATCTTCTCTGACCACAATGGAATAAAACTAGAAATCAAGAGCAAGAGGAATTGTGGAAACTTTGCAAACACATGGAAATTAAACAATATGCTCCTGAATGACCAGTGGGTCAATGAAGAAATTAAGAGGGAAACTGAAAAATTTCTTGAAACAAATTATAGTGAAAACATAACATATCAAAAACTATAGGATACACCAAAAGCAGTACTAAGAAAAAAATTTATAAGTGTCTATATTAAACGAGAAAAATTCAAATAAATAACCTAACAGTGCATCTTAAAGAATTAGAAAAGCAGAAGCAAACCAGATGAAAAAGTTAGCACAAGAAAAGAAATAAGGACCAGAGAACTAGATAAGAAAGAGTAAAACAAAATAAACCAAAAAGTTAGTACAAAAAAGAGACCAGAGAACTAGAAAAGCAAGAGAAAACCAAACCAGAAATTTAGTACAAGAAAAGAAATAAAGACAAGAGCAGAAATTAATGAATTTAAAAAAATTTAAATTAACAAAATTGAGAAACGGCTAGCCAGGCTAACTAAGAAAAAAAGAGAGAGAAGACCAAAATAAATAAAATCAAAGATGAAAAAGAAGACATTACAACTGATACTACAGAAATTCAAAGGATCATTAGTGGCTACTATGAGCAACTATATGAAAAAATTGCTAATCTAGAGGAAATGTATAATTTCCTAAATTCATACAATATAGAAAAATTGAAAATCTATAGGAAATGTAGAATTTCCCAAACTCATACAATCTACCACGATTGAACCATGAGGAAATCCAAAACCTAAACAGACCAATAACAAGTAGTGAGATCAAAACTGTAATGAAAAGTCTCCCAGTAAAGAAAATCCCAGGATCCAATAGTTTCCCTGAATTATACCAAACATTTAAAGAATTAATACCAATCCTACTCAAAATATTCTGAAAAACAGAGGAGAACAGAATACTGCCAGACTCATTCTCTGAGGCCAATATTACCCTGATACCAAAATGAGACAAAAACACAAAAAAAGAAAACTACAGGCCAATACGCGAGATGGATATTAATGCAAAAATCCTCAACAAAATACTATCAAACTGAATACAACAATACATTAAAAAGATTATTCATCATGACCAAGTGGGATTTATCTCACAGATGCCAAGTATAGTTCAGTCTACATAAACCAATCATTGTGATACATCATATCAACACAATGAAGGATAAAAACCATATGAGCATTTCAATTGATATTGCAAAAGCATTTGATAAAGTTCAACATGCCTTCATGATAAAAACCCTAACAAACTAGGCATAGAAGGAACATACCTCAACACAATAAAATCCATTTACTACAGACCCACAACTAGTATCTTACTGAATGGGGAAAAACTAAGCCTTTCCTCTTAGATCTGTAACAAGACAAGAATGCCTGCTTTCATCACTATTAGTTAATATGGCACTGGAAGTTCTAGCTAGAGCAATCAGATAAGGAAAAGAAATAAAGGACATCCCAGTTGGAAAGGAAGAAGTCAAATTATTCTTGTTTTCAGATAATATGATCTTATACATGGAAAAACCTGAAGATTCCACCAGAAACCTATTTGAACTGATAAACAAATTCAGTAAAGCTGCAGGATACAAAATGAACACACAAAAACTAGTGGCACTGCTATATGTGAAGAGCGAACAATCTGAAAAAGAAATCAAAAAGTAATCTCATGTACAATAGCCACAAAATAAAATTAAGAACCTAAAAATTAACCAAAGACATGAAAGATCTCTACAATAAAAACTATAAAACACTGATGAAAAAAACTGAAGAAGACACACAAAAAATTTAAAGACAGTCCATGCTCATGAATTGGAAGAATCAATATTGTTAAAATGTACATACTACCCAATCTACAGATTTAATGCAATACTTATCAAAATACCAATAACATCCTTCACAGAAATAGAAAAATCAATCCTAAAATCTATACGGAACCACAAAAGACCCAGAATAGTCAAAGCCAGCCTGAGCAAAAAGAACAAAACTGGAGTAATCACATTACCCGACTTCAAATTATACTACACAGCTATAGTAACGAAAACAGCATGGGACTGGCATAAAAACAGACACATAGACCAATGGAACAGAATAGAGAAAGCAGAAATAAATCTATGCATCTACAGTGCACTTATTTTCAACAAAGATGCCAAGAACATACACTGGGGAAAAGAAAGTCTCTTCTACAAATGGTACTGGAAAAACTGGATATCCATATGCAGGAGAATGAAACTAGACCCCTATTTCTCACCATATACAAAATCCAAATCAAAATGAAGTAAAGACTTAAATCTAAGACCTCAAACTATGAAACATTGGCTTGGACAAAAAATTCTTGGATAGTACCCAACAACCACAGGCAACCATAGCTAAAATGGATAAATGGGATCACATCAAGTTTAAAAAAGCTTCCACACAGTGAAGGAAAAACTAAAGCAAAGAAACAACTCACGGAATGAGGGAAAATATTGGCAAACTGCCCATCTGACAAGAAAACCAGAATACATTAGGAGCTTAAATAACTCCATAGGAAAAAATCTAATAATCAGATTTTAAAATGGGGAAAATATTTGAATAGACATTTTTGAAAAGAAGACATACAAATGGCAAGCAGGCATATGAAAAGGTGCTCAACATCATTGATCTCAGTGAAATGCAAATCAAAACTACAGTAAGACTTCATCTCATCCCAGTTAAAATGGCTTTTATCCAAAAGACAGGCAGTAACAAATGGTAGTGAGAACATGGAGAAAAGGAAACCTCTGTACACTGTTGGTAGGAATGTACATCAGTACAACCACTATGGAGAAGTTTGGAGGTTCCTCACAAAACTAAAATAGAGCTGCAAAATGATCCATTGATCCCACTGCTGAGTATATGCCCAAAAGAAAAGAAATCAGTTTATTGAAGAGATATCCTCCATGCTGTTTGTTGCAGCACTGTTCACAATAGCCAAGATTTGGAAGCAATCTAAATGCCCATCAACAGATGATTGGGTAAAACGTGTGATACATATGCACAACGAAGTACTATTCAGTCATAAAAAAGAATGAGATCCTGTCATTTGCAACAACATGGAGGGAGCTGGAGGCCATTATGTTAAGTGAAATAAGTTAGACAAAAAGATAAACTTCGTGGATTTTTGCATCGCAACAGCCCTTCATGCTAAAAACGCTCAATAAATTCGGTATTGATGGAACGTATCTCAAACTAATAAGAGCTATTTATGATAAACCCACAGCCAATATCATACTGAATGGGCAAAAACTGGAAAAATTCCCTTTGAAAACTGGCACAAGACAGGGATGCCCTCTCTCACCACTCCTATTCAACATAGTGTTGGAAGTTCTGGCTAGGGCAATCAGGCAAGAGAAAGAAATCAAGGGTATTCAGTTAGGAAAAGAAGAAGTCAAATTGTCCCTGTTTGCAGATGACATGATTGTGTATTTAGAAAACCCCATTGTCTCAGCCCAAAATCTTCTTAAGCTGATAAGAAACTTCAGCAAAGTCTCAGGATACAAAATTAATGTGCAAAAATCACAAGCATTCTTATACACCAGTAACAGACAAACAGAGAGCCAAATCAGGAATGAACTTCCATTCACAATTGCTTCAAAGAGAATAAAATACCTAGGAATCCAACTTACAAGGGATGTAAAGGACCTCTTCAAGGAGAACTACAAACCACTGCTCAGTGAAATCAAAGAGGACACAAACAAATGGAAGAACATACCATGCTCATGGATAGGCAGAATCAATATTGTGAAAATGGCCATACTGCCCAAGGTAATTTATAGATTCAATGCCATCCCCATCAAGCTACCAATGAGTTTCTTCACCGAATTGGAAAAAACTGCTTTAAAGTTCATATGGAACCAAAAAAGAGCCCGTATTGCCAAGACAATCCTAAGTCAAAAGGACAAAGCCGGAGGCGTCACGCTACCTGACTTCAAACTATACTACAAGGCTACAGTAACCAAAACAGCATGGTACTGGTACCAAAACAGAGATATAGACCAATGGAACAGAACGGAGCCTTCAGAAATAATGCCACACATCTACAACCATCTGATATTTGACAAACCTGAGAAAAACAAGAAATGGGGAAAGGATTCCCTATTTAATAAATGGTGCTGGG
The DNA here is from genome assembly GCF_002776525.5 of Piliocolobus tephrosceles. NCBI lineage: Eukaryota > Metazoa > Chordata > Mammalia > Primates > Cercopithecidae > Piliocolobus > Piliocolobus tephrosceles. The sequence continues at coordinate 88,670,144 of NC_045438.1, forward strand.
AAAATTGGCTAGCCATAAGTAGAAAGCTGAAACTGGATCCTTTCCTTACTCCTTATACGAAGATTAATTCAAGATGGATTAGAGACTTAAATGTTAGACCTAATACCATAAAAACCCTAGAAGAAAATCTAGGTAGTACCATTCAGGACATAGGCATGGGCAAGGACTTCATGTCTAAAACACCAAAAGCAACGGCAGCAAAAGCCAAAATTGACAAATGGGATCTAATTAAACTCAAGAGCTTCTGCACAGCAAAAGAAACTACCATCAGAGTGAACAGGCAACCTACAGAATGGGAGAAAATTTTTGCAATCTACTCATCTGACAAAGGGCTATTTTCCAGAATCTACAAAGAACTCAAACAAATATACAAGAAAAAAACAAACAACCCCATCCAAAAGTGGGCAAAGGATATGAACAGACATTTCTCAAAAGAAGACATTCATACAGCCAACAGACACATGAAAAAATGCTCACCATCACTCGCCATCAGAGAAATGCAAATCAAAACCACAATGAGATACCATCTCACACCAGTTAGAATGGCAATCATTAAAAAATCAGGAAACAACAGGTGTTGGAGAGGATGTGGAGAAATAGGAACACTTTTACACTGTTGGTGGGATTGTAAACTAGTTCAACCATTATGGAAAACAGTATGGCAATTCCTCAAGGATCTAGAACTAGATGTACCATATGACCCAGCCATCCCACTACTGGGTATATACCCAAAGGATTATAAATTATGCTACTACAAAGACACATGCACACGTATGTTTATTGCGGCACTATTCACAATAGCAAAGACTTGGAATCAACCCAAATGTCCATCTGTGACAGACTGGATTAAGAAAATGTGGCACATATACACCATGGAATACTATGCAGCCATAAAAAAGGATGAGCTTGCGTCCTTTGTAGGGACATGGATGCAGCTGGAAACCATCATTCTTAGCAAACTATCACAAGAAGAGAAAACCAAACACCGCATGTTCTCACTCATAGGTGTGAACTAAACAATGAGTTCACTTGGACTCGGGAAGGGGAACATCACACAATGGGGCCTATCATGGGGAGGGGGGAGGGAGGAGCGATTGCATTGGGGAGTTATACCTGATATAAATGATGAATTGATGGGTGCTGACGAGTTGATGGGTGCAGCACACCAACATGGCACAAGTATACATATGTAACAAACCTGCACGTTATGCACATGTACCCTAGAACTTAAAGTATAATTATAAAAAAAAAAAAAAGATAAACTTCGTATGTTCTCATTTATTTGTGGGTGCTAAAAATGAAAATAATTGGCCCAGCGCAGTGGCTCATGCCTGTAATCCCAACACTTTGGGAGGCCAAGACAGATGGATCACTGGAGGCTGGGAGTTCGAGACCAGCCTGGCAAACATGGTGAAACCTTGCCTCTACTAAAAATACATAAATCAGCAGGACGTGGTGGTACAAGCCTGTAATCCCAGCTAATCGGGAGGCTGAGACACAAGAATCACTTCAACCTGGGAGGCAGAGGTTGCAGTGAGCCAGGATCACGCTACTGCACTCCAGCCTGAGTGACAGAGTGAAAATATAATTGAACTCTCAGAGTTAGAGAGTTGAAGGATGGTTACCAGATACTGGGAAGGGTAGTAGGCAGGTGGAGAACAAGTAGAGATGATTAATGAGTACTAGAGAGAGAGAGAGAGAGAGAGATAAAGAAAGAGAGAGAAGGAGACACAATGAATAAAACCTAGTGTTTGATAGCACAACAGGGTGACTATAGTCAATTATATATATATATATATATATATTTTTTTTTTTTTTTTTTTGAGACGGAATCTTGCTCTCTCGCCCAGGTTAATGTTCAGGAGTGCTATCTCAGCTCACTGTAACCTCTGTCTCCTGGGTTTAAGTGATTCTCCTGCTTCAGCCTCCAGAGTAGCTGGGATTACAGGTGCCCACCACCACTCCCAGCTAATTTTTGTATTTTTAGTAGAGACCGGGTTTCACCATGTTAGCCAGGCTGGTCTTGAATTCGTGACCTCAAGTGATCTATCTGACAGCCTCAGCTTCCTAAAGTGCTGGGATTACAGGCATGAGCCACTGCACCTGGCCATTATTCATTTAAAAAAAACTAAAATAATATGACTGGATTGTTTTGAGAGTTTTGTTTGTTTGTTTGTTCATTTGTTTTTGAGATGGAGTTTCATTCTTATTGCCCAGGCTGGAATGCAATGGCGTGATTTCGGCTCACTGCAACCTCCACCTCCGGGGTTCAAGCCATTCTCCTGCCTCAGCCTCCCAAGTAGCTGGGATTACAGGCATCTGCCACCACGCTTGACTTATTTTTGCATTTTTAGTAGAGACAGGGTTTCATCATGTTGGCCAGTCTGGTCTTAAATTCCTGACCTGAAGTGATCTGCCTGCTTCAGCCTCCCAAAGTGCTGAGATTACAGGCTTGAGCCACCACACCCTGCCATTATTCATTTAAAAATAACTAAAAGAGTATGATTGGATTGTTTGCAAAACAAAAAATAAATGCTTGAGGGGATGGATACCCCATTTTCTATTACGTGATTATTGCTTATTTCATGACCGTATCAAAGTTTCTCATGTACCCCATAAATATATACACCTTCTATGTACCCACAAAAATTAAAAATAATAAAAAGATTTCCAGTAAGCATTGTAATATAAGTAGTTAGATTTTTTAGTAGTCATTAAGAAATACTAGGAATTATTTTGAGAAAAATGCATTGGAGACTTTTCTTCTTCATAACAAATAATTTTGTTGCTTTCAAAATTAAGCTATTTCAGTTATTTATAGAGACAGGTCTCATTCCACTTTATCCCAGGGGATTTCTGTCTTCATATGAAGGACTCGAGACACTTCTCATCAATTGTTTTCTTGACCTGTTTAAAGTTGATTTTGGGTGAAAATGGAAGCACAAAATTGCAGGCACATTTAACTAACAATTCAGCAACCTAATTACCTACAGAATTCAACTTCTGCCTCAGACATTATTTTGTATTACAAAATAAATTTTCAATGGTTTAGATTTAAGGAAACAGTCTCACAGCCATGATCTTAAAACTTGGAATAAAAGTCCTAAAGTGACTGCATGTAAAAAATTCCATCCTGTTCAACGTTAACCCTAACAACAGGGAAGCATAATAGAAATGAAAACCTTTTACCTCCTCTGTGAAATTCTCGACATTTTCTCATTGCTGTGGGGATTTTCTTCACTGAATGCATACACATGACTTTCAGCTAGTGCTTCCCTATGGCAAGCTCTCATGATATTTTTCTCTGGTGTTCCAAGGCTAAAACTTTTAGCTTAACTCCTCAACATTAAAAACAGAATCGAATACAGATTTCTGTTTTTAAGTTTATATGTTTCTAGAGCAATGTGTAATTTATTAGTTCAGTAATCTCTCATTTCCGTAAGCAAGATTGAAGAGAATGAGCATTTTGTAATTAGGAAATTCAGTAACTAACCTTATTGAATACTAGAAAGCACAAAATGAGAAAGCTTGCACTGTTTTTGGCTCCTTAAATCCAGTCTTTTTTCAATGATTCATTGGCAACACCCAGTCAACAACTGTTTTCTGGTATGAAAGGCATCCTTTTATTTTAACATGTTGTCAGGAATAACATGTTCAAAACCTAAACTCTATGTTTTAATTATCAACTACTATTTTGCTCATGTATTGTGTTGTACAATTTCTGGACCATTTTCCTTCAAAATCTAATCACAAAAATAAACCAGCAACATATATGACTACCTCTACAGTCACACACATTTGAGTTCAGTTCTGCAACGCTTATAAATGGGCAATTAACACTTTTGCATACTCAATTTAAGAGAGCCAGTTTAATGTGATGTTAGTTATTAATCTTTTGTCACAATTCATTTTATTTTAATGCAGGCATCAAGCAAAGACATCAAATGACAACATCTACTGAAAAAGATACTTGTGACCACTTTAGGAAAGATTTAATGGTTACACACACACACACACACACACATATCTATAACAGAGTGATGAGTGAAATGAAAAATGTTAAATCCTCACGTTGTAGTGATAAGTTAATTTTTCTCTGCTGCAGTACAAATAATGGCATAAAACAAATTTGCCCTTGTCTGTGTGCTAACAGAGTTTCATATTTATACACCATACACACGATAATTAGTGACACCTTACACTCTCAAGAATCTTAGAGTGTAGAAAACAAGTGGAATAAAAGAGTATTATCTAATGCACCAACAATTTAAATGTACATGTGATAAAATGGTTGCTTTTAGTATAGTACGCATGGAATGAGATCTTCAAAATTTCTTGGTAGCAGGTGCTAGATATATAAATATACATCTAGAACTTTATATTTGGCTTCTTCCTATTTGTTTCCCTTTCTCTGTTACACTTCTTTTTTAAAGACATTGACCTTATTGCTATTCAATAGTAAGTTACCTGAGGTGATTTTCATGTTCTTCAGATTCAAATAACAAACATATAGCTATTTTGTGCTTCCATAACATTCATCTATCCACCTAGAATACTTCCTTATGAAGGGGGAGTTGTTTATGCTAAAATAGATAGCTTTCTTTTGACAAAAACAAGCAATGGGGAAAGGATTCCCTACTTAATAAATGGCACTGGGATAACTAGTTGGCCATATGCAGAAGACTAAAACTGGACCCCTTCCTTACACCAAGTACAAAAATCAATTCAAGATGGATTAAAGAGAAATGTAAAACCCAAAACTATAAGAACCCCGGAAGACAACCTAGGCAATATCATTTGGGAAATAGGAACCTGGCAAAGATTTTATGATGAAGACTCCAAAAGCAATTAAAACAAAAGCAAAAATTGACAAATGCAATCCAATTAAACTTAAGAGCTTATGCACAGCAAAATAAAGTATCAACAGTAAGGGAAATGGTGAGTAAATTTAATGTGGTATCTTAAAAAGAGTATTAGGTAACAACCAAGGAAACCTAAATAAGTATGGACTTTAGTTAATAATAATGTATATTAATAAACCACTAATCTGCTTTCGGTCTTTAAGGATTTATGTATTCTGGGTATTTCATGTAAATGCAATTATATAATATGTGACCTTTTGTGTATAGCTTCTTTAACATAATGTTTTCAAAGTTCATCCAAATTGCAGCATGTGACAGCACTTCATTTCTTTTTATGGCTGAATAATATTCCTTTGTATGGCTGTGCCACATTTTGTTTTTCTATTCATCAGTTGATGAATATTTAGGTTGTTTTAATGTTTTGGCTTTTGTGAATATTGTTGCTATAAACATTCATGTAAAAGTAAAAACAAGAAGAAACTATCAACAAAGTAAACAGACAAACTACAGAATGGGAGAAAATATTTGCAAACTATGCATCTAACAAAGGTCTAATAGCCAACATCTTTAAGGAACTTAAATTTACAAGAAAAAAACAAACAATCCCATTAAAAAGTGAGTAAAGGACATGAACAATTTTCAAAAGAAGACATACATGTTGCCAACAAGCACATGAAAAAACTCATCATCACTGATCATTAGAGAAATGCAAATGAAAACCACAATGAGATACCATCTCCTACCAGTCAAAATGATTATTACTAAAAAGGCAAAAAATAACAGGTGTTGGTGAGGTTACAGAGCAAATGGAACACTTATACACTGTTGGTGGGAGAGTAAATTAGTTCAAACCTTGTGGAAAGCTGTGGGTGATTTCCCAAAGAGCTAAAAACAGAACTATCATTCAACTCAGCAATCCCATTACTGGGTATACACCCAAAGGAATAGAAATCATTCTGCCAAAAAACCATTTACACTTCTATGTTTATTGCTGCACTACTCACAATAGCAAAACCATGAAATCAACCTAAATGCTCATAAACGGTAGACTGGATAAAGACAAGGTGATACATATACATCACGGTATATTATGCAGCCATAAAAAGAATGACATCATGTACTTTGCAGGAACATGATGGAGCTGGAGGCCATCATCCTTAGCAAACTAATGCAGGAACAGAAAATCAAATATCACCTCTTCTCATTTATAAGTGAAAGCTGACTGATGATAACACATGGACACAAAGAAGGGACAATAGACACTGGGGCCCACTTGAGGGTGGAGAGTGGGAGGAGGAAGAGGAGCTGAAAAAATAACTATTGGTAATATGCTTAGTACCTGGGGTGAGGAATAATCTGTACAACAAATCCCAATGACATGAGTTTACCTATATAACAAACCTGCACAAGTACCCCTGAACCTAAAATAAAAGTTAAAAAGTATAAAATAGATAAATTTTTGCTATAAGAACTCCATCTATTTGATTATTTTGCATATAAAATTCATTGCCTAGTACACAATCTTCTGATTATAAGCTCTATGAAGGATACATTTTGTGCAGTATACTTTTGACACATTACTTATTGACTCCTGAGACTCATGATCTGCTCTTAAATAGGATAACTGCATGTTTTTTTCTTTCCCTAGACTAGCTATGAAGGGCATATTTTATTTTGCAAGGTTCGAGAAATGAAATATGCCAGATAATCAAATAGACATTTCTTCATTTGTTTTATTTTGAAGAATTATAATACTGCTTTCTAATCTGTACCACTATCTTACATGCTCAATGATTAAGAAGACTTACTCCAATGATTTAACACTGCACAGAAACTTTCAAATAAATTTTACTTAACAAGCTTCAGCCAGCTTGCTAGTGCTCTCAGGGCTCAGAACATGATATCCCAAAGTATGGCACATTGGCATGCTGAGTATTTTGAACCCAAGGAGATTGAAAGGCCTTGGAAGAAAATTTTCTATGATCTTCTCCTGCCCTCCTGTCTCTTTCCCCTTGTTCTCCCCAGAAACAGGCCATAGAAGCCAAAATTCCTCTTTCAAAGTCAATAATAGACTTGACTATGACTTGAGTCATAGAAACTAGAACCTCTCTCCCTCAAAGCAAGCCATAAAGTCTATAAAGGTCTTTCCCCTCTACCTTTTCCCTTCAAGATCTTCATTCCAGTGGGGTGTTGTCCATACCTTAGAGGAAGGAATGCTACACAGACAGGCCAAGGAGAATCTGTACAGAAAGGCCTAGCTATGTTTCTCCCACCAGTCTATAATCATTAGATCATATTCTTTATCCAATCACATTCCTACATGGCTCTCCATTCTTCATCGAACCTACAACAGTTTTCCCTGGGCATTTAGGTCTTCATTTCTGAGGCTTCTGTATCACGTAAAATTTAGATTAAATAAATTTGCTATGCTTTTTTCTTGTTAAACTGTCTTTTGTTATAGAAGTGTTGACCATGACCCTTACGATGAGTGAGGACAGGGAGCATACCTTTCACCCATGCAGTGCCACAAGGGCAGGGTCTGCTCTAATTGTTTACTACTGTACAATATCTAGAAATAAGTCTGGTACATAAAAGGAGATCAAAGAAGGCTTTTGGTGTACATCCATTAGGGGAACTAGATAGCACAATCCAATGTAGTTATGATTGACTCACTTAGCTCTCCCATCATTAGAGGCTCTTCTAGAACTAATGAGAATGTTCACTGGCCTATAAAAAGCTTGAACCAAGGGTTCCACCTCAGGTTGGAGGGAAACCATGTGTTTGGCTTTTAACCAGTTTCTGAAAAGTCTAGTCTTCTCATAATGATATGATAAGTTAAACTGGAATGCAACAGAACTTCAATTCTGACAAAACTATTTGTTCTACATTGACCTGTACAAGCATGCCTTATAACTAATCTCAGGAATTAAAAAGATCTTCAAAAGCCAAGGTCGATAATAATATTATTCTTTTCATCAAAATGATATTTGTAAATCATTTTTAATGATATAGGAAAATACTTTTATTTCAAATAACATGGGAAAATTAGGATAGCATATAATCACAACTACTTTTTAATTATTAGAAAAATACACCAAGGAAAGATAGCAAAATAACAACTGATTACTTTGGATGGTAGGATTATTGGTAAGCATTTTTCTTATGTATACCTTCCCATATCTCACAATTTTTGAAAACAAGAAATAGGTACTATTTGTGTAAGTAAAAACCTTAATGCTTAAAATGTTATAAAATCACTCTTAATTTTTCATATATTTCATTTCTAGCTAATTGCTGCAATCACTTCTGTAATTTAAGATGTATATTTTCATAAATTATTTGAATTAGAATATAATTCTGTTTGAAGAAATGTGTGTCAATGCTGTTATGAAAATAGAAAGAGGGCCTACACTAGAACTTTTCTCCAGAAAAAAAAAGATATACACTTGGAAATGCCAATATATTTCTTTGAGTTATATCTTTTAAAAATAAATGCATGTGAATATCTCATCTCTGTTCTATGTTTCTCCATATTAACCTGAATTCATTGTGAATATTAACCATAACTTCATGTGGGTTTTTTGGGAAGAATTTAAGAATTACTTTTTAAAATTATTTTTAGAAAAGGAACTACCATTTGTGGTTGCTGAATGTTTCAGTTCCCAGAGTTGGAAATATCAATTAAGTTTTAGAACAAATTCCCTTTGTTTTGGGAAATTCACCAGGATGGAACTTTTAATTACATAAAAGTACCTATCATTGTTCCTGGAGAAAATTGTGAAGTCTCCACAAATTTGAATGTAGTAATATAAATGGCTGCATTTTTAAGCAGACTATAGACTTGCAGAGTTAGAGAACTGTTTTCCCAAAATATGGACACAAACAGAATGTCAGTGGCCTCCATGTTAAGATTGAATTATCCAAAAACTTGGGAAGGACATTTTCACCCACTATGATTGCATTATCTAACGCTTGACTGTCAACCCATGCCTGGCTTCTTCTGCTAAAAGAACAGGTACCTATTTTCAATATCAGTCTAGGTGTGGCAAGAATTGATGGGCCTGGTCCTTGGGGCATTTCTGAAATATGGGACCAAACAATAGGGGTCTTGAAGTGAAGGAACATGGAAATTTCTCCTTGGCTGGAGTAGTGTACTGGTGCCTAGACACACAGGAATCTGCATAGAGCTAGGCTACAACCCCGACACTGTATTCTAATGTCCATGGTAAATTACTGAGGTACCAGAGTTTATCTCCCAAACAGTAAAGCATCATTGTCGCTTACTTTGCTGAGATTTGGAAAATTTAAGAGAAAGGGTATGTCTATACTAGGAACAAAACAGTGTGTTGTGAACAGTATCAGTTTTCACTTAGAAATGGCCAAAGGTGACTTGGAGAGTTCTGTAGGGCAGAGTGGTCACCAGGATGGGTTAGAGGGATGTGGTAGCATTCTCTAAGGATTCCCAGGAATACTTAAGAGAAATCCTAGAAAGGAGATGTCAGATTTAAATAGTCTGGGCAAGTGTTAAAGGCCAATCATTATGGCTTAAACAGTAAAAGTAATGTAACTCCAAGCTAGATAAGGGTCTGCTGTCTATGCATGTATAATCTAGTATTTATAATACATTAAAACATAGTTTGGGACTTTCAGTCAATCAGATACCAATTTTGAGTTCTCAGTTTAAGTTGTTAAAATGTGTTTATCAAATGCTTCACCAAAAATATCCTTCACATTGTGTTTTCAACTCTACCTAATTTCTGATTTTTTTTTTCTCTTGACCTAAGAAATTATCACTCCATTCTTGTAAGTCTCATTGTTAGTTTTTTTTTTTAACTTTTTAAAATTATTATACTTTACATTCTGGGATATACGTGCAGAATGTGCAGGTTTGTTACATAGGTATACCTGAGCCTTGGTGGTTTGCTGCATCCATCAGCCTGTCATCTACATTAGTTATTTCTCCTAATGCTATCCCTCCCCCAGCCCCCATCCCACAAAAGGCTCCAGTGTGTGATGTGTCCCTCCCTGTGTCCATGTGGTCTCATTGTTCAACTCCCACTTATGAGTGACAACATGCAGTGTTTGGTTTTCTTTTCTGTGTTAGTTTGCTGAGAATGATGGTTTCCAGCTTCATCCATGTCCCTGCAAAGGACATGAACTCATCCTTTTTATGGCTGCATAGTATTTACACATTCCTCTCCTCCAAGCTAACATTCCTTTTTTATTTATAAGGAAAGAATTCAGAGAACACACCTGTTTCAAAGAACAGACCAAGTCACTCCAAATAATAAGATAGGATAAGTCAACCTTATATTCCTGTTGGGCTTCAAGAGGCATGCATATGTTGTCAAAATCCTGTGGACTCAGCACATTTCTGAGGAAAGTGGCCTGAATCACTGTCTCCTACATAAGCATCATGGCTCCCACCACATGGCCTCAGTGTAAACAAACCTGCAACTCTGGTCACTACCTCCAGGAGAGTCTAGCCCTCAGGTGGAGCCAGAGATAAATAGTGGCAAGTGTCTGAGAACCACTGAACTAGCAGAAGCATCCAGATTCCCTGTTCATGTTGTTTGACCAGATTGGCTTCCCTTCTCAAAGAGCAGAGGAAGGGATCCTTCATTATTCTCCCACCGATACCTGCACTCCAGGTGGCATCACCAGTCAGCAGGGGACCAGGAGCGGACTCCATTTCTCTGCCTTATTTCCAAACCAGGTAGTCTGGAAAGTCTGAAAAGTGCTGTTATTATTTTTATTTTGGAGGAAGGAGTGCATACAAGGGTTTTGTGGGTGGAGCAGGTGCAATCCTGGGCCTGTAAGAACTCTGTATTTGCCTCTTTCCTTCCCTTACCAGGCACTATAGCTGTCCTTACCAGGGAATATCTAGTCCAGTCCCTTAAGGCTGAAAGCTGGACTCCAAATTGTCAGGGCGCAGTTCACCGATGGGTGTTCCAGGGCTATGCCCAGAGACACAGAGGTCAGGGGCCTCTTGGCAGTCAGGGGAAATCCAACTCCAATGCGAGCAACTGGGAATCAGAAGCCACGTTGAGTAGGTTGGCCAGCCGGAAGGAGGGAGCAGGTGAGAGGGCAGAAGAGGATGGTGAGGCGCGAAAATGGATAGGCAGAGGGTAGCTCTTGCTGGGAGTGAGTGTGGCAGTTAGTCCCCATGGCCTGGATCATTTCAGTGGAAAATCTTTAATACTGCATGACTGCCTCCGAAGTGAGTTATTCAAATGGTGGTGGTCCCCAGATCTGTGAGCCGGTGGTGGCTTTCCAGCTTTCCAGCTTTCCCTTTCTCTCTCTCTCTTTCTCTCTTTCTTTCTTGCAAGATGGAGTTTCACTCTTGTTGCCCAGGCTGGAGTGCAGTGGTGCTATCTCAGCTCACTGCAAGCTCCACCTCTGGGCTCAAGCGATTCTCCTGCCTCAGTTTCCCTCCCTCTCTCCCTTCATCCCTCCCTCTCTTCCTTTCTCTTTTTCTTTCTTTCTCTCCTTCCTTCCTTTCTCTTTCTTTTCTTTCTTTCTCTCTCTTTCTCTTTTTATTGGGAGTCTCACTCTGTCACCCAGGCTGGACTGCAGTGACTCGATCTCGGCTCACTGCGCCCTTCACTTCCCAGGTTCAAGCGATTCTCCTGCCTTAGCCTGCCAAGTAGCTGAGACTACAGGCATGCACCAGTGGTAGCTTTCTAAGGCTCCTCAGGCTCACCCTGCAGGAAGCTGGCACATTTCCCACAGAACTCAAAGGTGGCTGCTACACAAACACGTGGACCAAGCGGGTACCTCTTCCTGGGTAACAAGCTGGCTTGCCTCACAGTTAGGGACTGTAACTGCTGCCCATCCTGTGAAGTGTGGAATTCCACTTCTTCAGACGTCAGGATCTTTCCTGTGTGGAAAGAGCCTCGTATCTGTGTGTCACTCCAATACTGCCCAGTCTTGTCTTTTTGGGGGGGTCCCAACTAAGTCACTTCACATTCATTTTCGTTTTCCTCCTGCCTCATTCTCACTTCCTGATAATTTTTTCTCTATATTTATACTTTCCCTATTGATTTATTCCTTTCTTCTGTCAAGACACACTTTATTTCTTCTAATAAACTGAAGGAGATCAGTCTGAATTTAGAGCACATACAACGCCAGGCCAAGAGACAAATAGTGCACACTCAGAAGATCATTGCTACACTCACCTCAGTACTTCCATGCTTCCTGAATCCCAGGCTCTGTGGATGGGATCCAGGAATCTCCTATTGAAGCAAAACCACTAGGTGAGTCTTGTAAACACTAGCGTTTGGACCTGCATCAGCTCTGACTCCTTCCAGTGCAGGGTCTCTGTCCTTTTCATCTTTGTCATCCAGTGTTCACGATAGTGTTTGGCTAAAAGGTAGGTGTTCATCAAATGAGTAGTGAATGAAAGACTAAACTAATGAAAAAATGACAAAATTGAATAAATATTGAAGCCCTAGAAGAGCAGGTGTAATCAGCTTTTTAGCCTATCATGGCTACCAAATTTTGCCTGGCTTTCCAGTGGTTCCAATCCTTCCCTTATACTCTTGGCCTCAGTAATCCTAATAGGAGGTTCTCTGAGTTCTTATCCCACAAACCAAACATTGTGTTTCTGTTCATTTCTTCTTTTTTAAAAAATTTACTAAAAGCTAATTGTACATTACCTCATTCATTCACAGCCAGGGTCTCTGTGTCTTTTGTGTTGATAGTTCCTTAATAAAAATAAATATTTGGTAATAGGACAAGGGTAAATGAGTTTCTTCAGCATATTCCCTCTCTTCTTCTGAGTTCCTGTGGATTCATCTGGATAGTGCCTTCAGAAGACAACACTATCCAATTTCTTTCCCCTAATCCCAAGGTGAAATTCAGATAATGAAAACTTCAGGCTCCCTGGCAAGTAATCTAAGCAAAAGAGCTTTGAAAAATGTATTGAATAAAATTAAATATTTTATTTGTAGCCCCTGCTATAAATAGGAAAATGGCCTTTTCATCTTTTATTGTTTTGGTGGTGGTTTTTAAAAGAAACTACAACTATGTTATTCTCAACATTTTTCACATATTTAAAACTAAACATTCATATAATATTAATATGTTCTAGTTTTTTTAATTAATGGGTTTTTCAATTGACAAAAATTTGCATACATTAATCATGATGTTTTGAAATATGTATACATTATGGAATGGCTAAATTGAGCTAAATTAATATTATGTTCTGTAAAATAAATTTTATTTTATTTTATTATTATTTTTTTTTAATTTTAAGCTGAAAAGAATAATCTTTTCCTTTTAAAAATTACCATTAAGCTCTTATTACTTACCAAGTAAATTTCTTTTTTTTGAGACAGAGTCTTGCTCTGTTGCCCAGGCTGGTGTGCAATGGCGCATTCTCAGCTCACTGCAACCTCCAGCTCCCGGGTTCAAGCAATTTTCCTGCCTCAGCCTCTCAAATAGCTGGGATTACAGGTGCATGCCACCATGCCCAGATAATTTTTGTATGTTTAGTAGAGACAGGGTTTCACCACGTTGGCCAGGCTGGTCTTAAACTCCTGACCTTGTGATCCGCTAGCCTCGGCCTCCCAAAGAGCTGGGATTACAGACATGAACCATCGTGCCCAGCCAAAAATTTTATCTATAGTTTGAGCCACCAAATTTTTAAATGTGATTTGCAATTTTAAAATTAGGTAAACATATAACATTCTTATATATATGCCTAGTTCTTACATCACTTTTTCCTGCAGGACAAAATATAAGCCCACCTAAATATATGTAAGCTAAATATACCCTCGACAAATGATAACTGTGATATAAAAATAATTGAACCAAATTGCCAAAATTAAATATTTTAAAGGTAGGGCAAATCAAAGATGATAAGGAAATTAGAAGGCAGTTAAAATGTTGAAACAGTTTGGGATCACCAAGGTATGCCAGTGGAATGAACAATCAAGAGAGCTTATGGAATTCATTTCTCATGACTTCACAAAAAGAAGAGATTCTCCCTATTATAGGATGACTTAAATGGATTGTTGCCAGAAGGCAAGAGGATGTACTATACTAGATAAACACTCAACAGTCTTTGGCTTTACAGTCCTTTATTCTTACCCAATCTTTCTATTCATGAGGTCCTGGTATTTCAAACCTGATCATCAACTTATTTCTCTATTTTTCTGTAGTGTAAAAATATGTATTTTTAATGTAGTTTCTAAGCTTTGGTGATATTCAAGTACATTTGAGTCAGTAATTTATTTTACTTGAGTAGGACCACATGGAGATTTGGTCCCCCTGAGCATTGTTTGAGGGCCTTCAGTTTCTGCTCCTTTGACAGTGTTAGTTGACACTGGTTAATTTTCTCCTGTTTTTTTTGTTTTGTTTTATTTTTTATAAATCCAATAGGACTTAAATGTAGTTAAGATACTTTGAATAGAATAGTCTATACTTAATTTTTTATTTTGTCCAGGCTCCCATAGTAATAAATCCTAAGAGGAAGACAACATCCAGTGATTAAGAAAAAAAATTAGGAAAAGGGACTTCTAATTAATATAGAGGACACATACATATCAGAGATGAACACGTTTCAAGACTGAGTATGTTCAACACAAATAAAAGATATAAATATTTTATCTTAAGGAAAAAAGGGGGAAAAAGAAAATGAATCAGAAATCAGAGATGTATACCTGGTGATTTCAATAACAAGCATGATGTATGCTCTCTTTTTACTTGCCTGGTCAATTGTGAGTAAAAAACATTTGCAGGGCTGAGGGTGTGCCACCATGGAGTGGCACTAAGATCCTTGCAGCCCAGTGTTGTGCTGTCACAGAGCTGATAGGGGTTGCTGTGAGATATTGTGAAAAGCACTAATATAGAAGTGTAAGATATGGGATTATGGGGGATGGACATCCGACTAGCTTGTGTGGGACGGGGCGGTGGCTGAGGGTCTCAAAGGTCCTGCTTGAATACACTCTGCTGAGGGTGTAGACTTATTCCTGAAGTTAATGAGAATTTCCTGGAGAGTTTTAAACAGAAGAAGAGTGTGATCAGAGCCTCTTTTAGAGAATCCACTTTGGCCACAATGCAGTAGATATGCCAGAGGGGAGTGAAAGTGAAAACAGGGACATAAGTTAAGAGGTTTTCCAGGACAGAAACAGTAGATGCCTGAGATAAGGCAGAGACAGGCAGAAAGCAAAACAGTGAAGAAGGGAACAGGGATCCACTAACAGACTAGCTACTACCTGAAGCATTGCCAGGTACTGTGGCAAAGAGAAAGGCACTAATTGTGTCGTGACTCTTAAAGCTTCTTCCCAAAAGTGACATATCCTATAACCACTCAGAGTTCATAATCCAAGGTCACATGACCATCTCCAACTTCAAGAGGGTAGGGAAGTGGATTTCTACCACATGCCTAGTAGCAGAGAGAACCAAAATGTTTGGAGAAGCATCTAATAGCTACATTTCCTAGTCTATAATCATTACCTAAGGAGATTCATTGCCAGTTATATGTGGATTCATGAGAAGAATACACCCTAAAAGAACTGCCTAAAGACCTTAAAGGTCTTTCAGTCTTGACCATTTAACTTGCTGAAATATTGAGTGCAGTCAGGGAAAAAACACTTTCACTTTTATTTTCCCACCCTAACCTTGTGTACATTCTCTTTTCTTAGCCCAGTTACATACCCTTTGGAAGCATGGTTTAGTCATTCAATAAATACTGAGCATCTACCATGTGGCAGGTATTGGAGACATGGTGACAAACAAGGCAGACATCTCACAACATCCCTATCGTCAAGGAGCTTAAGATCTATCAGAAGAATAGAAACTAAGCAAATGATTACATTTTATTTACTTATGATTGTAATAAGGGATGGGAAGGCAAACATATTGTGCAATGAGAATGTAAGAACAGGGCAAAGTAGAGTAGTCAGCTAGTTGGGAAGTTGGTCAGGTAAAAGTCTGGAGAATGATTACAAGCAGAGAGAAAGAATGCTTGTGAGCAGGCCAAAAGGTAGGAAAGCCATTGGTACTCACGAGCTAACTGAAATAAATCCAGTATGGCTGAAGCAGAGTAATCAAGAGAAAAAGGCAAGGGGCTAGAGACTGAAGATGAGGTGAGATCACGGAGGTAGTCATAGAACAAATTAAGGAGCTTACATATTATGCCAAATGCTGTAGGAAGTCATTGAAGAGTTTTTGGCAAGAGAATGACATCATCCATATAGACAATGAGGGCTGTTCAGAAGGAAATTTACAAGAATAATTATTAACGTATTATACACAAAAGCAGCTCATTCCTTCACCATCTTATTTACTCAAATGTACCTCCCTCATGAGCACCCACTTTCAACCACCCCCTATCTAAGGTCACATCTCCACTCCTCCCACACTAGCCCTCAGATCCTGCTTACTTTCTTATAAGAGCATTTACCACTTTCTAATATTTTAGACAATTTTCTTATTAGTTTATTGTCTACGTTCTCTTGCTAGAATGCTTTTTTTCCTAGCTAAAGTGCCTGGCATATGGGTCTTGAACAAATATTTGATAAATTAATGTCATATCACATTATGATTTAAAGCTGTCTTGTAAGATGATTTATCTGTCAGTGTTTATGGTTTAATATATTTAGTTTAAAACAACTATCTCCTACATATATGGCCCTTAGGCAAAGCATATACTGTGATTTAATTCTTATTCTTTTTTTTTTTTTTGAGATGGGGTTTCACTCCAGGCTGGAGTGCAATGGTGTGATCTTGGCTTACTGTGGCCTCCATCTCCCAGGTTCAAGTGATTCTCCTGCCTCAGCCTCCCAAGTAGCTGGGATTACAGGTGCCCGCTACCATGCCTGGCTAACTTTTGTATTTTTAGTAGAGATGGGGTTTCACCACGTTGGCTAGGCTGGTCTTAAACTCCTGACCTCAGGTGATCTACCTGCCTTGGCCTCCCAAAGTGCTGAGATTATAGGCATGAGCCACTGCGCCTGGCCGATTTAATTCTTAAATATGAAAATTGCTCTTGCAGCAGAAATTCATCACAAGCTTATTAAGGCTTATGGAAAAGTGTTTTTAGTTGGTAAAATATCAAAGCTTTGAGCAAATCTTAGGAAGAAATATTATGAAACGTGGTCAAGAATCATGAGTCACAGTTTGACAGATTAGCTATTTTACAATGTGGCTACATATACCTATCAAAATGTACTACCGTGCTAACAAAATTGTAGTATTTTCACAGCACAGCAGTGATTAACTCTATAAACCTACTTTTGAACAATTATTGTAGCCTTACTTGAAGGTATTTTAAGGACTCATATGCAGTTGGCAAATTATACCTTGTGACAATGCCTAGAATTCCTTGGAGTAAAGCCATCTGATTTGAAAAAAAAAAAAAAAAAAAAAAAAAAAAAAAAAAAAG
>NC_045438.1:88687496-88697980 GCF_002776525.5 Piliocolobus tephrosceles
TAAAAAAAAAAAAAAAAAAAAAAAAAAAAAAAAAAAAAGGCAGGTAGTGTCCTTTTAATTTCTCTATGTATCTGACCTCATATAATCAAGGTTTCTGACTTATTTCAGAAATCAAATTTTCCAAAAAATTAATTTCCATTGGCAATGTTGTTACTATCCATGATTTCACATTCATTCATTTATTAAATTCATTTATTAGGCATATACTAAGTTTTACAATTGTGCTGGATGTTGGTCCATTTATTCATTAGCTCACTCATTTTAAGAGGTAAAATCAGACAGTTGCATAGTCAGTAAATTCATTCATTTATAAAAATTGGGAGGGCTTAGGTAAATAAAGGAAGACATTTGCTTTTTATAAAAAGAACACATCCAATTAGCACCAATTTCAAAAGTTACTTTTGCTGTAGTTAATGCTGAAAGCAAGATAAGATCATGATTAAAATTATTTGTGTTAAACATATATAGATATATTAAACCAAATATAAACACCAAAAAGTAATTATATTATTTGAATTTTATGTTTAACACTATGAAGAAATATGTTTGCATATTATTAACATTCTACTTTCTAGACCACTTGAAGATAGCTTAAACATGAAACCATAGTGCAAGATAATAAGGCTAAATTGGCAGAATTCTTGCTACCTTAATTTCCTGCCTCTACATCCTTTGTTAGAAATGGGACTACTTTATTCATACTTGCAGGATCTATGCTATTCCAAGTCAAAACTAAGCCTGATACAAGCCAGGTAGTATTTAAGAATGACATTTAAGTCTTGTTCTAGATTTGTTCTTACCAGCACTCCTCCCACTCAAGTTGGAGTCCTGCCCCTACCCCTAGTTTGCTGACTGGGCTGTGATTCCTCACGGCAGATTTGCCTGGCTAAGCAACTACTGCCTGTTTGGCTCTCTGCTTGCTATGTCTAACAAACACCAATTATTTTCTGGAATGTTGAATGTTATCTTCGCATATGCAATTTGGGCTTAGGCACCTGCACCTTGAACCCTGGAGGTAGGCTGAGGGCTGCACCTTGTTTTTTTCATTTTTCCATAGCTGGCCCCGCCTAAATGAAGCATCAGAGCACATGCTTTCAGCAACAGTTAAAGCAATCTACATATGCTTGTTTATAGTTATAAAAATTAGACATAGATTGTGTTAGAATATTTTTCCACACATGTAACAAGATTCATTACCCCAAGATATCATCCACATTATGAGGGTAGCTAAAGTTATTTAATTTCTCAAATGATTCTGCTAATTGCTGTTCTTCTGGAAGTTTCCATATAAGAAGAAACTTGCTAACCGTGGAATGAGTACTTATCTACAGACCAGATTTCAGACAAGCCTCTGTCAGGTAGCCCTACCCACAGTCATGACATTTCATCTACTCTGTGGGGCTAAAATACATAGGGCATTATTTGATGATAGGTACTTTGGTTTCCGGAATCAAGGAGGCCAAGACTAAACTGACAAAGTTTTATCTTGAGTCAGTGAAGTACCAAGCTCCAGAGGTGTGTGTTCAGCTTTCCAGATGATAGTGACACTTAAAGCTATCATAAATGTCATATACAGCTTTTGAAATGGTCACTATGGGGAACCAAGTGGCAAAAGACTATCTGGCAATGAGTTCTGTGACTGTGGCCTGTTCCCTGTCATGAAAACAATTCCTTGTACATACAGCTGTATGGGATGAAGCAAACGAGAATAAGGATATGGAAATACCTCCAGGATGGCCAGTTGAAGCTCAGACAACTGCTACTAGGAAAAACACAAGAGATATTTTAAGAACTTAACTGATGCCTAGTAAGTGGCAACGCTGCTGGGGGATTATAACCCCTGAAAGATGAAGTACTTAAGGATACATAATTACCTTTAAGGGCTTATAAGCAAGATATTGTGTCTGAGGTGGGCTGCAAACAGAGGCAGCCACATAATCCATTACTATAGTTGGAAATCAATCAACTATATATATATAGTTCAGAATGGACTATGGCTTCCTAAGAGATCATGTGATAATGGCAATCAATAACATTTCCAAATGCAACCAGCAATAAATCATGCAGCTGCTAAATAATGTCCCTCACTGGATAGCATCAGGCTAAGGGCTAAAACCCCCAACAAAACTTCAAAGAAACAAAAATAAGTATTTGTTACTTCAGTTATATATATGTCTTGAAAATTTTGTGGAGTATTAATAAGAAATACTTTGATATCCCTAATAAACATTCTTGCATAAATACTAAATTTATCAACTTACTTGTTTGATCCATATTTTACTACTTTTGCCCATGAAATGGAAATTTCAGAATTTTTGTTGGGGTTTTTTTGTTTGTTTGCTTTTTTGTTTTTGAGATGGAGTCTTGCTCTGTTGTCCACACAGGAGTGCAGTGGCACAATCTCAGCTCACTGCAACCTCTGCCTCCCGGGTTCAAGCGATTCTCCTGCCTCAGCCTCAAGAGTAGCTGGGATTACAGGCGCTTACCACCATGCCCCGCTAACTTTTGTATTTTGGTAGAGACAGAATTTCACCATGTTGTCCAGGCTGGTCTCAAACTCTTTGTCTCAAGTGATCCGCTCACTTCGGCCTCCCAAAGTGCTGGGATTACAGGAACAATGTCTGTTCTTTTTTATCAGCAAAATACTGAGCGAACTTGATAGGGGCTGTAGAATAAAGTGAGTAACAATGGAAACAAATTGTCTCCCCATATCTACCAGATATAAGAAATGCACCATTAGCACTGACATGGGTGTCATAAACCAAATGTACATCTCTGATAATGCTCACCTAAAAGCATCTGATGCAGGGACTAAACAAGGATCCAAGCCCATAAGAGACAATGCCAGACAATTTCTTGAGTTTTGTTTATATGAATATGTTTAAAATCATTCAAAATGAAAACAGAATTAACCCAGTTTTAGGCTGAATGTGACACAATTTTAAGGTGAAGACACCTGTTAATCAAATCAATAACAGTCATAAATTGGGAGTACAACAATTAACTTACTCTTAAGTTTCTCCATGGGAAATCGTTGGCACTCTAGCATTATTCTAATGTATTTTCCAACTTAAAAGTGAAAAGTGATTCTCAGCTGAAAACTTTCTCCAAAATAACATTTTACAAGAAAGAATATTATATAATTTGTTTTATTATGCTTTTATTTGGGGGTTTATTTGGGAACTTTCTGATGTGTGGCTAGCATAAATCAAGTACAGTATTTGAACAAACTGCAAATGTAGTGTTCACGAATTATCTTAACCTCCCACAACAATGTTCTGTGCTATGTATGACTCCTGACTGTCTGAAGCATAAGTCCTTGGACAAAGGAAAGTACTTGAGGCAAATTAAAAAAGAAATTCAATATCATTAAATACATTATGCTCTAGAAAGACTAAGGTTGTACTTGTTCTAGCCAAAATTAGTTTAAATAGTAACACAGCAGTTCATTCTCATCTGGTTATACTGAATATCAAATAGCCTAAACTTTCCATTTCTCTTTAATATTATTGTTACTAGAGAAACAGAAATGGTTCACTATAAAGACTTATATATATATGTATGTGCATGTGTATATATATGTGCATATATGTGTATATATTGTATATATGTGTATATATGTACATATACACATATGTATATGTACACATATGTAAACTTATATGTGTGTACATACATACACATACATATGTATACATGTACATATATACACATATATAAGTGCGTACATGTGTACACACATATTTATATACATATACTTACATACATATAAGTATATATATAGCTGGGCATGGTGGCTCATGCTTGTAATCCCAGCAGTTTGGGAGGCTGAGGTGGGCAGATCACGAGGTCAAGAGATCGATACGATCCTGGCAAACATGGTGAAACACCATCTCTACTGAAAATACAAAAATTAGCTGGGCGTGGTGGCACATGCCTGTAATCCCAAATACTCTGGAGGCTGAGGCAGGAGAATTGCTTGAATCCGGGAGGCGGAGGTTGCAGTGAGTCGAGATCGTGCCACTGTACTCCAGCCTGGCGACAGAGCAAGACTCCGTCTAAAACAAAAACAAAAACAAAAATAACTCACTTATTTTTTGCATGAGAATTTTTGAAGTGATCAGTAATGTGTATGTTTTAGATACACAATTTGAAGGAGTATGAGAAATACCAGCTCTTCTCACAGTCCACTGCTGTATTCCTGGAGCTGCACAAAGGCAAATGCATGTGGCTTCTGTGATACTCGTGTGATGAAGTATCAAGTAAAGTCAATGCCATTTTCCATAAGCAACTTCAAATATAAAATGAGCTGTAGACAAACAAAAACAGCAACCTAAAATACAGGAGCAAGTTAAAGAATGAGAGGAAAACCTGGAGATACACAGCTGAAGGTGAGGCACACTGCTTTGACTCTCCTATGCCCTTGAGTTAGAAGTTTCCTTGGGAAACTTCCTTCTTCAGACAGACTTTCCTGATTAATCTTCTTCTTTCTCAAAGTAAAATCTTCTCAGTCCAAAGAATTCTCTTGCAATCATCTTTTTCAATTTTTTAAAAAAAGGAAATAACAAAATGCCGTTCATAACAGTATTGCTGTACAACGTCTATTTGCATATGTATATATGTTTTATTTTATTTTATCATTATTATTTTTGAGACGGAGTCTTGCTCTGTCGCCTGGGCTAGAGTGCAATGACACGATCTTGGCTCACTGCAACTTCCACCTCCCGGGTTCAAGAGATTGTCCTGCCTCAGCCTCCTGAGTAGCTGGGATTACAGCTACCACACCGGCTAATTTTTTTTTGTATTTTTAGTAGAGACGGGGTTTCGCCATGTTGGCCAGCCTGGCGTCGAACTCCTGATCTCAGGCGATCTGCCCACCTGGGCCTCCCAAAGTGCTAGAATTACAGGCATGAACCACCACGCCCAGCCGTAAATATGTTTTCTACTCTCGTTTCCTGAAACTAATAGAAGCTTGATCCTCTCCATGATAATATTGAAGTAACCTGATTTCACATCTCTGGAGCTAGGAAAATTATTAATTTATTTTCTCACTTTAAAGATGATACTAGTAAAACAATATTTCAATAAGAGAACTATATACACTTGAGTTGTAGTTCCAAATAATAAAATAAAAATGAAAATATAGTAATAAAAAATCAGCCTATCAACAATTACAGAGTATTATCAGTCATATTTATTGGCTTTTATTGCATGCCAAACGCTGTGCTATTGGCTTTATTTGCATTACCTCATTTGATAGTAACAGCAATCCTTTGAGGTGGATATTATGGATGAAGCACATTTTACAGATAAGGAAACTCATCCTTAAAGGCTACAAACCTTGCCCAAAGTCATACAGCTAGTAAGGAGCAATGCTAGGGAATCAAACCAGGGCTTATTTACTTCTATAACCTAAGATATTAGCCACCATCCTTCTAGCCCATAAATTTTAAAAAGAAGGATTATTTTTGACTGAGTAATTAATTAGTATGCAATAAATCTAACATCATACTGTTATACCTTTATCAGAAGCAATGAATGCAGTGGAAAGAACACTGGATTGGGTGTTCAACAATGAAGTTTAGGGCTGGTTATGCTGTTACCTCACTGTGTGTGATGATGAGAAAGTCACTTAAACTCTCTAGTTTTAAATTTCCTCATATATAAAAAGAAGGGACTAAAATAGAGGCTTTGGGAAAGATTTGCAGATCATGTACAGCTTGACCACAATCTTGTAGGAATTCACTTGTGATATGGTTTGGCTGTGTTCCCACTCAAACCTCATCTTGAATTGTAGTTCCCATAATCCCCATGTATTGTGGGAGGGACCCGGTAGGAGGTAATTGAATCATGGAGATGGTTGTCCCCATGCTCTTCTCGTGATACTGAGTAAGTTTTCATGAGATCTGATGGTTTTATAGGGGGCTTTACCCTTTGCTCAGCTCTCATACTTGTTTTCCTGCTGCCATGTGGAGAACAAGGTATTTGCTTCCTCTTCTGCCATGACTGTAAGTTTTCTGAGACCTCCCAGTCATGCTGAACTGTGAGTCAATTAGACCTCTTTCCTTTATAAATTACCCAGTCTTGGGTATGTCTTTATTAGCAGCATGCAAACAGACTAATATGACTTGCTACATAATAAAGCATATTTCAACTGAAGGAAATAATTCAATGTGTTATTTTAATTTATGTTGAAGTAATTTTCTGATGAATGAATCTTATGTGAATCCCTTAACTTCTTACTTCAATGAATCTTATATGAAAGACTTAACTTTATACCTCTCAGAGGTTTCTGTGGATTCTTCACAAAGGTTTGCTTTTGTATGTCACTGTGGTAGTTAGTCCCCCAATAAATCTCCTCCCCTTGCATCTGAGCTGTCTCTGTAACTTGCTTTTGATCAATAGAATACAACAGACTGAAGCTTGGTGGTTAGGTCATAAGAAACCTTATAGTCTCCACCTATGTTTCTTAGAACATTCCAACTTGGGATGTTTCCTCTTGGAAGCCAGCCACCGTGTAAGAAATGTGTTTAACCTGAACCACTCTGCATGAGTAGCCCAAACACATAGAGATGCCCTGTGTAGGTGCTCTGGTCAAAACCCCAGCCCAGCTCTCATTTAAACAGCCAGTTTCATCTGCCAGATGTCAAAGTGCATAAGCCATCTCGGGTAACCCAGAGGAGAATTCCAATGACTACAGACCAGCTGTCACCTGACTGCAACTATATAAAAGACTTCAAAGGAGAACTACCCAGCAGAGTCCTATTCACTCACAAAATTGTGAGAAAGAATAAAAATTTGCTGCTGTATGCCACAAAGTTTGTTATACAACAATTGACAATAGATTTAAAACTGGGAGACAAATAAAAGTACATACTTAAATTGTTTTTATGCCATTAGGCATGTAAAATGTACATGTTCCTTTTATCATGCCAGTTGCCATGATGAATTCATTTCTAACCTGAATTTTAGGCAAAACAAAACTTAGTAAATATGTTTGTTCTGGCTTGGAATATACTTCATTAACTGTAATTCTTAAGAAACTTGAATGGTTTCATGTATGAATGTTATACTTCCCTAAGATGATCAAATTGTTTGAATCTCAATCTTACTGATATTTTGTGCAACCTACAATTTTTTCTTGCTACACTAGGGTGTTCATCAGTTATATGGTCTTTTTCATTTCTTGTCTTATAAAAGAGAAGCAAGCTTTTTGTCTCTCCTCAAGTGCATTCAGGATATCAAAATTTGCTTTTTGTTGTGAATTGCTTTTGAGTTTGGGTGAAGATGTCACATTTGTGTGTAGGAGTGGATATATACCAGGCTGATTTTTCTTGAAACAATATGTTTTTTTCTACTTTGACAGAAAAGCATTCCTGGAATGAAATTCAACCTATAGTTTTACCTTGAGAATATTTTAGATTTAGGAGAAAGGTATAAATTTTCTAATTTCACCTCAGGTTGTTATCTGAGGCAATCAAATTATCTTCAGCTTTATTTCTCTCTGTTTCTTATACATGCGTTGTATCTTACAAACTGAAATCAAGAACTTGAAGACACTTGCCCTCGTGCAGAAATAAATTGTTGGTCTACCTGTAATTATCGTTGGCTTGATTTTTCTGTATTAAATCTGATACTCAGAAGAAAACATGTGTAATACATCAAAGACTTAGCTGGGTATGGTGGCTCACACCTGTAATCCCAGTGCTTTAGGAGGTCAAGGCAGGAGTATCACTTAAGGCCAGGAGTTCAAGACCAGCCTGGGCAATAAAATGAGACCCTGTCTATACAAAAAGTAAATAAATAAATAAATAAATAAATAAATAAATAAATAAATAAATCAGAGACTTAGAAAAAAATCTGTTTAGTAGCACATATACATTTATGTATATTGGCCCAGAAAACAAATTCAATTTTTTTTTTTTTTTTTTTTTTGAGACGGAGTCTCACTCTGTCGCCCAGGATGGTGTGCAGTGGTATGATCTCAGCTCGCTGCAACCTCTTGAAGTGATTCCTGGGCCTTAGCCTCCCCAGTAGCTGGGACTACAGGCATGCGCCACCATGCCTGGCTAATTTTTTGTATTTTTAGTAGAGACGGGGTTTCACCATGTTGGCCATGCTATTCTCAAACTCCTGACCTCAAGTGATCTACTGGTCTCGGCCTCTCAAAGTGCTGGGATTACAGGAATGAACCACCGCACCAGCCTCAATGTGTATTTTTAAAAAACAGTTTGAGGTGTTTATTATAATTACCCTATTTTTTGACCACTGAGATCAAAGATGTTTCAACTTGTAAAACATTAAATGTTAATTCTTATTCTTGCCTAAGATTTATTGAATATCATTTATTATGTGCCTGTGCCTTCAAAGAGAACATGTCAACAAGTCATTTTTTATCTCAATATATTTCTTTCTTTTAGTCTATTTTATTTCTTTCACTTTAGTATATAACATTCATGGATGTAACTCTAGATTTTCCAGGCTGTAAGAAGCCAGCATCTCCAAATCTTTGCCACTGAAAATATTCTACTATTTTCAAAGCTCATTAAAATCTTCCAAAACCCACATTTCATATATTGGTTCCATCCTTGACATTATTCATTGATTTGTATATGACACTTCTATAGTTGAGGGATTTTCAAACATTCTGCTAACACTAGGTCAGGATGTTTATGTGTGGGATATTCTCCCACGCATAGTACCAGAGACATGGGTAGCATACCAAGAATAAGCTCTAGCTTCAAATACTTCCCAGTGTATTGTATGTAACTGCACACTATTATAGGATTGACTTTGAACCCATTCCAATCTATTTTGAAAAGTAAATCATTCACAGATTGTATTATTTTAATTATTATTGGAAACATGCTACTTGCTCAAAACTTCTTAATAGCAACGTATGTCACATGACATCATTATTGGACTGTTGTAAAAGCATTATTTTATACTACCTGCTCATTTTATGTAAATTGTCCAACTTACTGCACAATGTTGCTTATAACATTCTCTTATTTTGGGGGGCGGAGCAAGATGGCCGAATAGGAACAGCTCCAGTCTCCATCTCCCAGTGCGAGCGACAGAGAAGACCGGTGATTTCTGCATTTTCAACTGAGGTACTGGGGTCATCTCACTCGGGAGTGCCGGACAATTGGTGCTGGTCAGCTGCTGCAGCCTGACCAGCGAGAGCTGAAGCAGGGCGAGGCATCGCCTCACCTGGGAAGCGCAAGGGGGAAGGGAGTCCCTTTTACTAGCCAGGGGAACTGAGACACACAACACCTGGAAAATCGGGTAACTCCCACTCCAATACTGCGCTGTAAGCACACCGGCACACCAGGAGAATATATCCCATACCTGGCGGGGAGGGTCCCACGCCCACGGAGCCTCCCTCCTTGCTAACACAGCAGTCTGCGGCAATCTAACCGCAAGGCAGCAGCGAGGCTGGGGGAGGGGCGCCTGCCATCGCTGAGGCTTAAGTAGGTAAACAAAGCCCTGGGAAGCTCGAACTGGGTGGAGCTCACAGCAGCTCAAGGAAACCTGCCTGTCTCTGTAGACTCCGCCTCTGGGGACAGGGCACAGCTAAAACATAACAGGGGGAAGCAGCAGAGGCCTGTGCAGACGCGAACGACTCTGTCTGACAGCTTTGAAGAGAGCAGTGGATCTCCCAACATGGAGGTTGAGATCTGAGAAGGGGCAGGCTGCCTGCTCAAGAGGGTCCCTGACCCCTGAGTAGCCTAACTGGGAGACATCCCCCACTAGGGGCAGTCTGACACCCCACACCTCACAGGGTGGAGTACACCCATGAGAGGAAGCTTCCAAAGCAAGAATCAGACAGGTGCACTCACTGTTCAGCAATATTCTATCTTCTGCAACCTCTGCTGTTGATACCCAGACAAACAGGGTCTGGAGTGGACCTCAAGCAATCTCCAACTAACCTATAGCTGCGGGTCCTACTGTCAGAAGGAAAACTATCAAACAGGAAGGACACCTATACCAAAACCCCATCAGTACATCACCATCATCAAAGACCAGAGACAGATAAAACCACAAAGATGGGGAAAAAGCAGGGCAGAAAAGCTGGAAATTCAAAAAATAAGAGCGCATCTCCCACTGCAAAGGAGCACAGCCCATCGCCAGCAATGGATCAAAGTTGGTCAGAGAATGACTTTGACGAGATGAGAGAAGAAGGCTTCAGTCCATCAAACCTCTCAGAGCTAAAGGAGGAATTACATACCCAGCGCAAAGAAACTAAAAATCTTGAAAAAAGAGTGGAAGAATTGACAGCTAGACTAATTAATGCAGAGAAGGTCATAAACGAAATGACAGAGATGAAAACCATGACATGAGAAATACGTGACAAATGCACAAGCTTCAGTAACCGACTCGATCAACTGGAAGAAAGAGTATCAGCGATGGAGGATCAAACGAATGAAATGAAGCGAGAAGAGAAACCAAAAGAAAAAAGAAGAAAAAGAAATGAACAAAGC
>NC_045438.1:88697990-88717606 GCF_002776525.5 Piliocolobus tephrosceles
AGAAGAAAAAGAAATGAACAAAGCCTGCAAGAAGTATGGGATTATGTAAAAAGACCAAATCTACGTCTGATTGGGGTGCCTGAAAGTGAGGGGGAAAATGGAACCAAATTGGAAAACACTCTTCAGGATATCATCCAGGAGAACTTCCCCAACCTAGCAGGGCAGGCCAACATTCAAATTCAGGAAATACAGAGAACGCCACAAAGATACTCCTCCAGAAGAGCAACTCCAAGACACATAATTGCCAGATTCACCAAAGTTGAAATGAAGGAAAAAATCTTAAGGGCAGCCAGAGAGAAAGGTCGGGTTACCCACAAAGGGAAGCCCATCAGACTGACAGCAGATCTCTCAGCAGAAACTCTACAAGCCAGAAGAGAGTGGGGGCCAATATTCAACGTTCTTAAAGAAAAGAATTTTAAACCCAGAATTTCATGTCCAGCCAAACTAAATTTCATAAGTGAAGGAGAAATAAAATCCTTTACAGATAAGCAGATGCTTAGAGATTTTGTCACCACCAGGCCTGCCTTACAAGAGACCCTGAAGGAAGCCCTAAACATGGAAAGGAACAACCGGTACCAGCCATTGCAATAACATGCCAAAATGTAAAGACCATCGAGCCTAGGAAGAAACTGCATCAACTAATGAGCAAAATAACCAGTTAATATCATAATGGCAGGATCAAGTTCACACATAACAATATTAACCTTAAATGTAAATGGACTAAATGCTCCAATTAAAAGACACAGACTGGCAAACTGGATAAAGAGTCAAGACCCATCAGTCTGCTGTCTTCAGGAGACCCATCTCACATGCAGAGACATACATAGGCTCAAAATAAAGGGATGGAGGAAGATCTACCAAGCAAATGGAGAACAAAAAAAAGCAGGGGTTGCAATCCTAGTCTCTGATAAAACAGACTTTAAACCATCAAAGATCAAAAGAGACAAAGAAGGCCATTACATAATGGTAAAGGGATCAATCCAACAGGAAGAGCTAACTATCCTAAATATATATGCACCCAATACAGGAGCACCCAGATTCATAAAGCAAGTCCTTAGAGACTTACAAAGAGACTTAGACTCCCATACAATAATAATGGGAGACTTCAACACTCCAGTGTCAACATTAGACAGATCAACGAGATAGAAAGTTAACAAGGATATCCAGGAATTGAACTCATCTCTGCACCAAGCGGACCTAATAGACATCTATAGAACTCTCCACCCCAAGTCAACAGAATATACATTCTTCTCAGCACCACATCACACTTATTCCAAAATTGACCACATAATTGGAAGTAAAGCACTCCTCAGCAAATGTCAAATAACAGAAATTATAACAAACTGTCTCTCAGACCACAGTGCAATCAAACTAGAACTCAGGACTAAGAAACTCAATCAAAACCGCTCAACTACATTGAAACTGAACAACCTGCTCCTGAATGACTACTGGGTACATAACGAAATGAAAGCAGAAATAAAGATGTTCTTTGAAACCAATGAGAACAAAGATACAACATACCAGAATCTCTGGGACACATTTAAAGCAGTATGTAGAGGGAAATTTATAGCACTAAGTGCCCACAAGAGAAAGCAGGAAAGATCTAAAATTGACACTCTAACATCACAATTAAAAGAACTAGAGAGGCAAGAGCAAACACATTCAAAAGCTAGCAGAAGGCAAGAAATAACTAAGATCAGAGCAGAACTGAAGGAGATAGAGACACAAAAAACCCTCCAAAAAATCAATGAATCCAGGAGTTGGTTTTTTGAAAAGATCAACAAAATTGACAGACTCCTAGCAAGACTAATAAAGAAGAAAAGAGAGAGGAATCAAATAGACGCAATAAAAAATGATAAAGGGGATATCACCACCGACCCCACAGAAATACAAACTACCATCAGAGAATACTATAAACACCTCTACGCAAATCAACTAGAAAATCTAGAAGAAATGGATAATTTCCTGGACACGTACACTCTTCCAAGACTAAACCAGGAAGAAGTTGAATCCCTGAATAGACCAATAGCAGCCTCTGAAATTGAGGCAACAATTAATAGCCTGCCCACCAAAAAAAGCCCAGGACCAGATGGATTCACAGCTGAATTCTACCAGAGGTACAAGGAGGAGCTGGTACCATTCCTTCTGAAACTATTCCAATCAATAGAAAAAGAGGGAATCCTCCCTAACTCATTTTATGAGGCCAGCATCATCCTGATACCAAAGCCTGGCAGAGACACAACAAAAAAAGAGAATTTTAGACCAATCTCCCTGATGAACATCGATGCAAAAATCCTCAATAAAATACTGGCAAACCGGATCCAGCAGCACATCAAAAAGCTTATCCACCAGGATCAAGTGGGCTTCATCCCTGGGATGCAAGGCTGGTTCAACATTCGCAAATCAATAAACGTAATCCAGCATATAAACAGAACCAAAGACAAGAACCACATGATTATCTCAATAGATGCAGAAAAGGCTTTTGACAAAATTCAACAGCCTTTCATGCTAAGAACGCTCAATAAATTCGGTATTGATGGAACGTACCTCAAAATAATAAGAGCTATTTATGACAAACCCACAGCCAATATCATACTGAATGGGCAAAAACTGGAAAAATTCCCTTTGAAAACTGGCACAAGACAGGGATGCCCTCTCTCACCACTCCTATTCAACATAGTGTTGGAAGTTCTGGCTAGGGCAATCAGGCAAGAGAAAGAAATCAAGGGTATTCAGTTAGGAAAAGAAGAAGTCAAATTGTCCCTGTTTGCAGATGACATGATTGTGTATTTAGAAAACCCCATTGTCTCAGCCCAAAATCTTCTTAAGCTGATAAGAAACTTCAGCAAAGTCTCAGGATACAAAATTAATGTGCAAAAATCACAAGCATTCTTATACACCAGTAACAGACAAGCAGAGCGCCAAATCAGGAATGAACTTCCATTCACAATTGCTTCAAAGAGAATAAAATACCTAGGAATCCAACTTACAAGGGATGTAAAGGACCTCTTCAAGGAGAACTACAAACCACTGCTCAGTGAAATCAAAGAGGACACAAACAAATGGAAGAACATACCATGCTCATGGATAGGCAGAATCAATATTGTGAAAATGGCCATACTGCCCAAGGTAATTTATAGATTCAATGCCATCCCCATCAAGCTACCAATGAGTTTCTTCACAGAATTGGAAAAAACTGCTTTAAAGTTCATATGGAACCAAAAAAGAGCCCGCATTGCCAAGACAATCCTAAGTCAAAAGGACAAAGCCGGAGGCGTCACGCTACCTGACTTCAAACTATACTACAAGGCTACAGTAACCAAAACAGCATGGTACTGGTACCAAAACAGAGATATAGACCAATGGAACAGAACGGAGCCTTCAGAAATAATGCCACACATCTACAACCATCTGATCTTTGACAAACCTGAGAAAAACAAGAAATGGGGAAAGGATTCCCTATTTAATAAATGGTGCTGGGAAAATTGGCTAGCCATAAGTAGAAAGCTGAAACTGGATCCTTTCCTTACTCCTTATACGAAGATTAATTCAAGATGGATTAGAGACTTAAATGTTAGACCTAATACCATAAAAACCCTAGAAGAAAATCTAGGTAGTACCATTCAGGACATAGGCATGGGCAAGGACTTCATGTCTAAAACACCAAAAGCAACGGCAGCAAAAGCCAAAATTGACAAATGGGATCTAATTAAACTCAAGAGCTTCTGCACAGCAAAAGAAACTACCATCAGAGTGAACAGGCAACTTACAGAATGGGAGAAAATTTTTGCAATCTACTCATCTGACAAAGGGCTAATTTCCAGAATCTACAAAGAACTCAAACAAATATACAAGAAAAAAACAAACAACCCCATCAAAAAGTGGGCAAAGGATATGAACAGACATTTCTCAAAAGAAGACATTCATACAGCCAACAGACACATGAAAAAATGCTCACCATCACTCGCCATCAGAGAAATGCAAATCAAAACCACAATGAGATACCATCTCACACCAGTTAGAATGGCAATCATTAAAAAATCAGGAAACAACAGGTGTTGGAGAGGATGTGGAGAAATAGGAACACTTTTACACTGTTGGTGGGATTGTAAACTAGTTCAACCATTATGGAAAACAGTATGGCAATTCCTCAAGGATCTAGAACTAGATGTACCATATGACCCAGCCATCCCACTACTGGTATATACCCAAAGGATTATAAATTATTCTACTACAAAGACACATGCACACGTATGTTTATTGCAGCACTATTCACAATAGCAAAGACTTGGAATCAACCCAAATGTCCATCTGTGACAGACTGGATTAAGAAAATGTGGCACATATACACCATGGAATACTATGCAGCCATAAAAAAGGATGAGTTTGTGTCCTTTGTAGGGACATGGATGCAGCTGGAAACCATCATTCTTAGCAAACTATCACAAGAAGAGAAAACCAAACACCGCATGTTCTCACTCATAGGTGGGAACTGAACAATGAGTTCACTTGGACTCAGGAAGGGGAACATCACACACTGGGGCCTATCATGGGGAGGGGGGAGTGGGGAGGGATTGCATTGGGGAGTTATACCTGATATAAATGATGAATTGATGGGTGCTGACGAGTTGATGGGTGCAGCACACCAACATGGCACAGGTATACATATGTAACAAACCTGCACGTTATGCACATGTACCCTAGAACTTAAAGTATAATAAATAAAAAAAAAAAAACAAAAACAAAAACTAAAAAAAACCATTCTCTTATTTTTTAATGTCCATAGAATTGATTTCTCCTTTCACTCCGAACATTGGAAATTTGTGCCATCTTATTTTTCCTTGCTCAATCTGGCTGGGGGGTTATCCATTTTGTGATCTTTTCCAAAAAATGGCTTTTGGTTTAATTGATTTTATCTATTATTTGTCATTTTCTCTTTCATTGATTTGTACTCTTATCTTTATTACCTCCTTCTTTCTGCTCATGTTGAATTCAATTTGTTCTTTTTCTAGTGCCTTAAGGTTGAAACTCAAATAAATATTTTTAGATCTTTCTTCATTCCTAAGCATTTTAATGCTATAAACTTGCCTCTAATCAGTGCTTTGCCTGCAATCCACAAATTGTGATATGTGGGATTTTCATTATTATTTAGTTCAAATAAATTCCCAATATTCCTTATGAGAAAATTAGACCCATGGGTTATTTAGAATGTGTTAATTATTAGATATTTGGAGATTTCTATTTATCTATCTGTTACTGATTTTTAGTAAAATTCCACTGTGGTAAGAGAACATAATATGTATGATTATAATCCTTTAAAATTTATTGAGAGTAGCTTCATGGCTTAGTATCAGTCAGTACGGTCAATTCTGGTGAATGTTCCACGCACACTTGAAGAAAGTATTCCACCAGTGTTGGGTGGACTATTTTATAAATGTCAATTAGCTCAAATTGGTCTGCAGGGCTACTTTTTTTTTTTTTTTTTTTTTTTTGAGACAGTCTTGCTCTGTCGCCCAGGCTGGAGTGCAATGGCGCTATGTCTGCTCACTGCAAGCTCCGCCTCCCGGGTTCAAGCCATTCTCCTGCCTCAGATTCCCGAGTAACTGGGGCTACAGGCACCCGCCACCACGCCCGGCTAACTTTTTTTTTTTTTTTTTTTTTTTTTGTATTTTTAGTAGAGACGGGGTTTCACCGTGTTAGCCAGGATGGTCTCCATCTGCTAACCTCGTGATCCGCCTGGCTGGCTCGGCCTCCCAAAGTGCTGGGATTACAAGCATGAGTCACCGCGCCCGGCCTATAGGGCTATTTCAAGTCACCTATACCCTTACAGGTTTCCTGTCTACTTGTCCTATTTATTACACAGAGAAAAGTTCTGAAATCCTGAAGTATAATTGTGGATTTGCCTATTTCTCCTTTTAATGCTATTAGGTTTTGCTTCATCCTATTTTGAAGCTCTGTTCTTAGATATATAAACACGTAGAATTGTTCCATGCTCTCAATGAATTTTTCATTATGAAATGTGCCTGTTTATTGCTATTAATATTCCTTATTGTAAAACCTACTTTGATATTAATATTGCCACTCCAACTCTATCAGATTATATTGAAGTATAATTAAAATACAACAAAATTCATCAATTTTAAGTGTACAAATTGATGAGTTTTGAGAAATACATGCAGTTGCATAATCATTACCGTCATGATATAAAACATTTCCATCTCTCCAAAAAGTTTCCTTCTACCCCTTTGCAGTCCCCTCCCTCAATGCCACCGTCACCTGACTCGGCACTTGATATGTTTTCGGTTTCTATAGTTTTGATTTTTCTGAATGTCACATAAATGCAATCAAAATAATAAGTAGATTTTTTTGATTGAGCTTCTTTCCTTTCACCTAATGCATTTGAGATTCATGAATGGTATTAGTTTGTTTCTTGTTATTGCTAAGTAGTATTCCATTATGTGGATATACCATGTCTTGTTTATTCATTTGCTAGTAGAATAATATTTGGCTTTCCTCCAGTCTGGGACCATTATATTAAGCTGCTATAAAACTAGAGTAGAATTTTTTTTTTTTTTTAATAGAATTGCCTTTTTATTTCCCTCGTAAATAGGATAAAACTAGTATTTGAGACAATGGTGCTCTTAAGCTGTCTCTCTTTAGTCATTAAGCTTCCAATTAGTGCTAGAATCATTCTCAACAGTCAGGAAATCATGACTGCATACTGAACACTGGACCAGGTGAAAGAGAGGAATATATAACAAAATCTTGAGATCGATAGGTATCGATACATGGCTTCAAGGCTGAGCAGAAGCCTCCAGAAGCCGGGGGAAAAATGTCAGGAAAGTTCACAAATATAGTTTTGATCTTCATGCTACTGTGAGAATTAAAAAAAAAAAGTTGAACATAAATAACAACCTTTAAAAATGTCAACACGTGAAACTATTAACCAACTCCACATCCCTGTTTAGAAATTCCTGCTTACTATTCAAATATACACTTGACATTCAATTGACGGACGTTCCAACACTATATTTAACTGGCAGAATTACTTTTAAAGGGTACAAAAGGTTTTCCTTATGCACTCAAATGATTACTGTCGAAGGTAACCTGGGACTCGATTAATGGCTTTGTTAATTATTCTCCCTTCAGCAGACCTCAGTATCCCTTTAAGACTAAAGTGGCTAGAATTACCTGCCCACCCGGGCTCCCAGTTGTAACTGAGACAAACGGAGGAGCCTGAGGAGCTGAAGACGCACAGGTAACGGTCGCGGATGGCCGGCAGGATCTGACATTTAAAATCGCCCTGCTCATCTGGGCCTGGGCGCCTTTGACAGGCGGGCGTGTCAGCGATAGTGTGGGGGAGAAGGGGCTGGGCTTCTCCAGGCAGCGCGCGACGACGCCCTTGCCTTGGCCTTCACCGAGTAGAACCCGAGAAGCCCACTTGCCCGGCTTGGCCAACGCCCCCACAGCCCAGGGCGCCCCCAGAAGTCGGCGGGCAAGTGTGCGCGGTGCGCGCTCCCAGTGTGTGCCGGGTGCGGAGCCAGCAGCGGAGGGGCGGCCTGGAGCCCAGCGGAGAGCTGCTGGCTGGGTGGGTGTCGGCCTCCTTGCCTCCCGGCCTCCCCGCCTCCTTTTTCTCCCCTCCCGTTTGCCGGGGATGCCTGCACGAGGCGCCCCCTCGCCTTTAAGCTTCCAGCCCCGGGGGGCGGTGTGTGTGAGTAGCTGGGAGGGGGCAGCGATGCACTCCGCCGAGGGCTCGTCCGGGTTTGTCCGCCGCCGTCACCTGACTCGTCGGAGCCACAGCTGAGGTGGGGGCGGGGATGGGGACGCAGCTTGGAGCGCAAGAGAGACGCGGCGGCGCTTGCAGAAGAGGCGGCGGCGGGCGGGTACTGGCTTCTGGGGCCAGGGGCGGCGGGTGCCGGGACCGCGGAGCTGAGGAGCGGGGCCCGGCCAGGGCTGGAGACTTTGCGCCCAGGGGAACCGGGTCTGCGCGCGGTCGCACACACCCACCGGCGCGGCTTCCCTCAGCTGCCCGGGCTCTGCTCATCCTGCGGCGGGCGGCGCCGCTCAGGGGCGGGGTGAGTACCCGCGGCCGTACTCGGCCCCCTCTCCGCGCCAGGGCCGCGCGGGGATCCACAGAGGATAATCCCAGGGTGCGGAGAAGGGCAGCGGCTGGGTGACAGCTCCGCGGAGCGCTCCAGGGCGGGCGGGGGGGCTGGGCTGCGCTGTCAGCCCGGCTCCGCTCCAAATCCAGGAAGGGTGAGGCGCCCCAAGACTCCGGCGCCTCCGCAGCGCTCCCGGGCGGCCCCTGCGGCAGGGATTTGGAGACCGGGGGGAAAGGGCCTGGGCTATGGGCCTCGGCGAGGCTTTGCAGCCGGCGGGGAAGGAAGGGGAGGCGAGGGCATAACATGGCGCAATGCTAGGATAATCTCCTTCGCGACTGAGGGAGGACGAGCCCTTTGCTGCAGCAGCGCGAGGAGGAGGAGGGAGGCAGCCAGGGGTTGGGTAGCCGATGCATTCCCCGAAGCCTGCAGGCTGCTAGGAGGAAAGTCCGCGAAGGTGGGAGGTGGGCACCGGTGGGTGCGGCGCCCAGGGAATAACCGGGACGCACGTCGTGGCTAGCGCAGCACCCGCGTGTCAGGTTGCGGGGAAAGTGCTGATTGACACGGGGGTCACCAGGGGGCGAGTCTGGCCCTATGTGGGGGTTGGGGGAGAATAGGGACGATGTCACGATGCTGAGACTGGAGCCCACGCTGGGGTTCCGTGACGGCCCTACTCACGGCCAAGACTCCCTGGACCGCATCGCAGAAGCGGGGCTTGGCGCGTTGCTGGCTCCAAGAGGTGGTGCCAGGGTGGGGATGGAGGAGGAGAGAGCCGCCGCGCGGCTGGAGGAGGCAAGGCCTGGGTGCTTGGAGGGGAGGGTCTGCGAATTAAAGCCGGACCGTCTCCCCTTGTTTCCTGCAGAAGAGGAGGCGGTAGACGCGACCAGAGAAGATGTCGGGCCAAACGCTCACGGATCGGATCGCCGCCGCTCAGTACAGTGTGACAGGCTCTGCTGTAGCGAGAGCGGTCTGCAAAGCCACTACTCATGAAGTGATGGGCCCCAAGAAAAAGCACCTGGACTGTAAGCATCTCTTTATATAAGAGGGACATGCGCACAGCAGAGTCGCCTGGGATGCTGGTGGTGCGGCCTGCGCTCTTGGTCGATAATGCTGCGGCCTCTGATATTCCCAGCCAGGTTGCCCCTGAGCTGAAATTCTCCAGCTGTGGAGGTGTTCCCTTGGGTTAGTCCTGAAACCTTGTCTTGTGAGCCATTTTTTCCTCTTGTTTACCTCCAAGGTCTTGGTGAAGGGGGAAAAATACACACACACACACACACACACACACATTATGTGTGTGTATATATGTACACACACACACATTATGCGTGTGTGTATATGTACACACACAGATCGTACACTCTGAATTAGATGTTTTTTACCTTTTTTTCTTTCTCCACCCACCCTCCCTTCTCCAAATTACAGGAAATTAGAGGTTGCACAGTCAAAAAAAAAAAAAAAAAAAAAAAAAAAAAAAAAAAAAAAGATGAATTTGTGGAAGGTCAAACTTGTCACCCTAGTTCTTTCCTAAATACATTTCAGATAGTTCTAAGATAGTATAATCTTTTTCAGTGTTGCTCCTGAGGATTTTTTGTGAGTGTGTGTGTGTGTGTGTGTGTGTATGTTACCATGCCAAACAAAGAAATTCAAGGTACTGAATGAGGAAATTGGACTTAATAGCTATGGCAATTTCATTTTACACATCCTGGTATACTTTGTCCCATTCTCAGAAAATGCTGGGTGAGATGACTATGCTATGGTCACAAAATGGATGTACTTCCCCAGCATCTGAGATGGTGCAATTTTAGATGAAAACATTTAATTCTTAATATTGTTTTTGTAACTAGTTATTTGATGGAAAAGGCTTTATTCTACTCTGGAATCTATACATTTCTGAAATACCTTAACAGTAAATCTTTTGTCATTGAAGGATAAACAGAGGCACTTAGAAAAGAAAAAGGCTTTCACCTGCTTTGGGTGGTGAGACTCCTCATAAGTCAGGCTATATGAGTGTATGTTCGGCAGTTGCTATTTAGTTCTCTTGACCTGCTTAGGATCTTCTGTTCTATTGTGATGTTTTTGGTGAAGGTCAGTGTTGGCATGAGAGACACAAGTATGGCCATAACCATTTCCTCAGCTGGCTTCCTTTGCCCATCTTCTGGGTTTTTTTGGCCTCGGGTCTTTTCCCTACTATCTCCTTTGTGCAGCTGAGAAAATGGTACCAGTGTCAGAATTCACTCTCGCCGTATTATCTGCATAAGCCAAGCTCGGTGAAGCTTACAACTGGACGTTGTAAGAGTTGTCTAGCCTTGTGAACCTGTTGTCTCATAGAATTGAATAATTTTGTTTCTAGAAGCTGATCTAAGGAGGAAGTACCATTATACCTTTCCCAAGGGAATGTTTAACAAAATTTGTTGATTACAGCATTATATGTTATATATGCAGTACAAGATGAAAGAGGCCACCAGGGCCAGGGCACCTAACAGAAGTGGAAATTGTAAATTTATGGCCAGCTCACTTTGCTGCAGCATGCTGAATCATTTGGCCATTTTCCCATCAGTTTCCCCAGCTCTAGGAGGATGATTCATGTCTTAAAGGTGTATATCAGTCTAGAAAATCCTCATAATAAAAAGGTATAGGTTATGAATTTGCTACATGCTGATCTATAATGAAAATGATAAATCAATATACTGATATATTTCAGAGAACATTCACAGGTTTGAACAGTTCATTAAAACATCATTCAGATAAAGACCGACTTCTCCAGATCTAAATATTTAGTCACATTAGTATTTTAGTGGAAAAGTCTTTCGAAAATTTTGAAGGTAGGAGGTTTTCCAATATGATTTCTAAGATGTGGAAAATAGGGGGAAGAGATTCCATGTTACAAAAGAAAGCAGCTGAAATAGGAACTGGTGTTGAATTATTAATATGAATGGTCATAAGAGCTGAACATTTATTGAGCAGTTACTATATAGCATGCACTGAGCTTTATATTATTAATCTTTCACCACTTAATGGGTTCAGGGAGGGTAATTAACTTTCATGGCTTATATTTTTTTTTCTTTGTGTGATGGAGTCTCGCTCTGTTGCCCAGGCTGGAGTGCAGTGGTGCATTGTCGGCCCACTCCAGCCTCCTGGGTTCGAGTAATTCTACTGCCTCAGCCTCCTGAGTCGCTGGGACTTACAGGCGTGCACCACCACACCTGGCTAATTCCTGTGTGTTTTTTTAGTAGAGATGGGGTTTCTTCATGTTGGCCAGGCTGGTCTTGAACTCCTTCCCTCAGGTTATACACCCACCTTGGCCTCCCAAAGTGCTGGGATTACAGGAGTGAGCC
Source organism: Piliocolobus tephrosceles (assembly GCF_002776525.5). Taxonomy (NCBI): domain Eukaryota; kingdom Metazoa; phylum Chordata; class Mammalia; order Primates; family Cercopithecidae; genus Piliocolobus; species Piliocolobus tephrosceles. Next base: position 88,709,425 of record NC_045438.1, read on the forward strand.
ACCACTTCCCCTGGCCAAACTTTCATAACTTTTAACCAGTGCACTTAACTGCCATCTGTAGTTCAGTAATATACTCTATTGAGAGAGGAGAGAAAATGAACCATATTAACCTAAATGGTCTAATCTCAAAACACTCACCTTGCTTGGATAGCTTTCTGTGGAATTGAGCATGAAAATCTGCATACAAAAAAAAAAAAAAGAAAATCTGCATACATATTGCAGTCTTTATAATATGCATGAAAAATTTTAATTCTGTCATGAAAAATTTGAATGAAAAAATTTTAATTCTGTTGCATAAAAAAATGACCAAAAACCAAGCACTGAGGAGTATTGGTTAGTGGTTTTTCTTTTTAATGTTTTGCTTTTCTAGTAAGTCATAAAATAAAACATCTTCTACTTAAAACCAAGTTTTGGGTGGAATTTGGAGACATAGGTATCACACTATTAATATGTACTATTCTAAGAAAAGATGATATGGAAAACCTGAATATATATGTTATATGCATTATTAAGAGGACATCTTTGCTCAGAATTCTTTGTGAAGTTCCTTTAAAAAAACAGTAAACTACCTCAGTAATTTATTCACAGGTTTTCAGTAAACACCAGTTATAAAAGTGAATTGTTATTAAAACGTGCAAACACATAATTAAGTTTCTCTATAGGCACTGAAGCATTCTCAAGTAGTTGGTGTTTTAGTTTTGAAAATATTAAATACTGGTTTGGAGGAAAAGAGCACAAAATGTAGAGTTTGGGGGTTTGAAACAAAAACAATTCTAATTTATTATTAGTTTGGTTTGTGTATAACTTTTTAGTTTGGAGTTTAGATTGGAAAGTCATAAAAATAGATTTATGGTTCTGTCATTTTTTTAGAGATATTTGATTAATTGGGCTCAAAATCCTTATGAAATATGAATTTAATATTAAGGTATTGGTTTAAATGATAAATTCTTTTCTCTTTAGGTTGATAGGCCAAGAAAACTATTGTTATTAATTATGGTGACTTATAAAATGATTCTTAAAGATATGTGATTTATACACTTGAAGAAATGACTTGTTAACATCTGAGGGCAGAATTATATATGGTGAAAAGGTCGAGATGAAGAAGCTCTGTACATTTATTCCCAGATTTTTTTTCTTTTTTCAGTGGCAGCACTTAACAATCTAAGTAAAGATTATATGTTTTATGGTACTTTTGGATTATGTAAAACTTTCATTCCATACTCTTCTATAATAATGTTGCCCTTTGTACGTGAAAATTAAATACCTAACTAATATTGGTTTGACATTAACTTTTCTGGGTCCACCTGTACATCCTCGCCTCCTTTCCCTTGTAACTTGTTGTACCTATTTGCTAGCATATAAAACATCCAGGACTCAATGAGTACTTACCTTCTTAGTTACATCTGTTTGACACTTTAGTGTTGTTTGTTTTTTCTATTTTGTATGTGATGCCCTAAAGGATAACCCAATTCAAATAATAAAGTAAAAAGATCAGGTAGTAATAGGAACCCAGTGCGTACCTGGTATTGTGTCAAGGCTGAACAATAAAATAGAGTTGGTCCAAAGTCACATCTGCAGGGGTAAATTTGGAAAGCTTTGCAGCCCTGCTATGTGATTTATTTCAGTTAATAGTGCTTATGAATGATTTCTATATATGCCACATTGTTAAAGTATCTTATTTATGATTATCAGAATTCAAACCTAGACATTACTGTTAACATCAAAACAAACCTTATGAAAAGCCAATTTGGTTTTCAGTAATCCTATTTTTTCCGTATTAAACACTTGAAGCTATTTAGTAATGAGCTTATCCCACATGAAAAGTAAGTGCTTCACATTCTGAATCTGATGTTTGAGAGATACTGGAATTTTACTAACGATTCTGTTCCTCCTAAATTACAAAAAAGAAAAAGATTATGTTTCTTATAAGACTATCTGGTAAAGGTAGTAGGAGATATGGACTGACTTTTGATTGAAGACAAATACTGGCACATCAACACAAATTCCTGCTGCTTTAATTTTATTCATAAAAAGATATTCTGCAAAAAATAAATTTTGTGAGTTAAAAATAGAATGAAAATTTAAAGCTGAAAGTGAGTTTGCTTTGCATAAATGTGCTTAGTAAACCTGAAATATATTTTAATTAATAGAAATTCTGTTAGCATACTAATTCAGCAAACACATATATTTATATTTGTGATAATTTAGTAGGGCTTTCTATAAGTGCTGAAAGATCCAAAGAGTAAGCAAAGTTTACTGAATAAAATTAAGTAGAACAATGTGTAAAAGATTACTGAACACTAGAGTAACTTTGAATTGGAGAAGTATACTAACTTGCTGTAAATGTATTTTAATTTGATTCTAGTTGTTCTCATTCAACCATTCGTTTTTTAAAAAACAAAACAAAACAAAACACACCCTCTCATTTTTCTGTACCAAAACATAATCTGTTCCTTCTTCTTGATTTTACTAGAAGACCCAGCCCAAGGGTAAAGAAATGGGGGAGATGCACTTCTGAAAAGCATTTAATATGATTATAATTCATACCATACATGTCTAATGGGCTCAATGTGTGTGATTCTGTGACATTCTCGAAGATGCTTAGTGTCCTAGGAGGGGAGAGAAGAGATCATGTGATCAGGGTGGGCAGGAGCAGAGGAAGCAGAGTGATCAAGAGTCTTAGGTAATAGGAGGGAGCATGCTTTAAAAATGACACAAAAATAATTAAACAGACTTTATAGCAGCTAGTGGAACAATAGGGATTTTTTTCCAGATCTTTTTACTTTCTCATTTTCAAAATAATCTTTTTTTAATGGTATAATGTTAAATATATTTGGGTCACTTTTTTTTTTTTTTTTTTTTTTTGAGACAGAGTCTCACTCTGTGGCCCAGGCTGGAGTGCAGTGGCCGGATCTCAGCTCACTGCAGGCTCTGCCTCCCGGGTTTACGCCATTCTCCTGCCTCAGCCTCCCGAGTAGCTGGGATTACAGGTGCCAGCCACCTCGCCCGGCTAGTTTTTGTATTTTTAGTAGAGATGGGGTTTCACAGTGTTAGCCAGGATGGTCTCGATCTCCTGACCTTGTGATCCGCCCGTCTCGGCCTCCCAAAGTGCTGGGATTACAGGCTTGAGCCACCGCACCCGGCCTTTTTTCACTTTTTGCAGTCAGTGTGGTTAGCTGATACTTTCTTAGAATAAAATTGGTAACAATTTGATTTTTAAAAGTTGTTTTAGTGATTTAAAATGTTGATATGGAAAAAATATTGAAAATTATATAGATAGTAGGCAAATTCATCTCCTAATTGCAATATTAGCTTGTAGCATTTTAGATTAAAATCTAAATTTCTTGATAGATTGCCACATTAATTGTAATGTTTAATAAATGGTGGCTGAAGATTTATTTGTAATTTAATTTGTGCGCTTAGGTGCCATGGACCTCTCTTTTAGCTTTTCACAAATCAATATCCTTTAAATACTTTACCTCCTCTCTTCAATTGACTGATGCTGGGATAGGGTGTTCTTCAGAGCTTATCTTGGTAAAGAAGGTCAGAAGTGACATATAACCCTATTCCCTAGGGGCCGAGGATGTTTTCCTTGCAGAGTTGTATTTTAAGTGACTCAACTCCTGAGCCAGCATCTACTAAGAGAACCTTCAAACATAATCATAGTGCATTTAAATAATTTGAAAAATCAAATTCCTTGCCATTAAAAAATTTATCCTTAGTTTCATTTCTTTTACAATGTTTTCTCTTTTTAGAAAAATGTATTGTATATTTATGAAGGAGAATGTTGGCTATGTTTTTTCTTAAGCATTTACGTAATGTGGGAGTTGCCCTATTTTTTTCTTTCTCACCATGGGAAGATTGGTTGAATGGCATACCCCTGTGTCAATTGCACAATGACTTGTGAGTAAGAAATGACGACTCTTCCTTGAAACAATTGGGTGAAAGCACAAACCAGAGAGAATTGTACCCTGAAGCCTAGTCTTTCTGTAGCTGTTTTTCTGCTGTCTCTCCCTTTGTTCCAGATGTGTGAAGATCCTCCTCTCCCTTGTGTACAAAAGCCTTCTTTATTATTCATTTTTAAGGAGGATCTAGCATTTTCTTTTTTTTTAATTTTTTTATTATACTTTAAGTTCTAGGGTACATGTGCATAACGTGCAGGTTTGTTACATATGTATACTTGTGCCATGTTGGTGTGCTGCACCCATCAACTCATCAGCACTCATCAATTCATCATTTATATCATGTATAACTCCCCAATGCAATCGCTCCCCCCTCCCCCCTCCCCATGATAGGCCCCAGTGTGTGATGTTCCCATTCCCGAGTGCAAGTGATCTCATTGTTCAGTTCCCACCTATGAGTGAGAACATGCGGTGTTTGGTTTTCTCTTCTTGTGATAGTTTGCTAAGAATGATGGTTTCCAGCTGCATCCATGTCCCTACAAAGGACGCAAGCTCATCCTTTTTTATGGCTGCATAGTATTCCATGGTGTATATGTGCCACATTTTCTTAATCCAGTCTGTCACAGATGGACATGTGGGTTGATTCCAAGTCTTTGCTATTGTGAATAGTGCCGCAATAAACATACATGTGCATGTGTCTTTGTAGTAGAATAATTTATAATCCTTTGGGTATATACCCAGTAGTGGGATGGCTGGGTCATATGGTACATCTAGTTCTAGATCCTTGAGGAATTGCCATACTGTTTTCCATAATGGTTGAACTAGTTTACAATCCCACCAACAGTGTAAAAGTGTTCCTATTTCTCCACATCCTCTCCAACACCTGTTGTTTCCTGATTTTTTAGTGATTGCCATTCTAACTGGTGTGAGATGGTGTCTCATTGTGGTTTTGATTTGCATTTCTCTGATGGCGAGTGATGATGAGCATTTTTTCATGTGTCTGTTGGCTGTATGAATGTCTTCTTTTGAGAAATGTCTGTTCATATCCTTTCCCCACTTTTTGATGGGGTTGTTTGTTTTTATCTTGTATATTTGTTTGAGTTCTTTGTAGATTCTGGATATTAGCCCTTTGTCAGATGAGTAGATTGCAAAAATTTTCTCCCATTCTGTAAGTTGCCTGTTCACTCTGATGGTAGTTTCTTTTGCTGTGCAGAAGCTCTTTAGTTTAATGAGATCCCATTTGTCAATTTTGGCTTTTGCTGCCGTTGCTTTTGGTGTTTTAGACATGAAGTAGGTTTTCTTCTAGGGTTTTTATGGTATTAGGTCTAACATTTAAGTCTCTAATCCATCTTGAATTAATCTTCGTATAAGGAGTAAGGAAAGGATCCAGTTTCAGCTTTCTACTTATGGCTAGCCAATTTTCCCAGCACCATTTATTAAATAGGGAATCCTTTCCCCATTTCTTGTTTCTCTCAGGTTTGTCAAAGATCAGATGGCTGTAGATGTGTGGTATTATTTCTGAGGGCTCCGTTCTGTTCCATTGGTCTATATCTCTGTTTTGGTACCAGTACCAAGCTGTTTTGGTTACTGTAGCCTTGTAGTATAGTTTGAAGTCAGGTAGCGTGACGCCTCCAGCTTTGTCCTTTTGACTTAGGATTGTCTTGGCAATGCGGGCTCTTTTTTGGTTCCATATGAACTTTAAAGCAGTTTTTTCCAATTCTGTGAAGAAACTCATTGGTAGCTTGATGGGGATGGCATTGAATCTATAAATAACCTTAGGCAGTATGGCCATTTTCACGATATTGATTCTTCCTATCCATGAGCATGGTATGTTCTTCCATTTGTTTGTGTCCTCTTTGATTTCACTGAGCAGTGGTTTGTAGTTCTCCTTGAAGAGGTCCTTTACATCCCTTGTAAGTTGGATTCCTAGGTATTTTATTCTCTTTGAAGCAATTGTGAATGGAAGTTCATTCCTGATTTGGCGCTCTGCTTGTCTGTTACTGGTGTATAAGAATGCTTGTGATTTTTGCACATTAATTTTGTATCCTGAGACTTTGCTGAAGTTGCTTATCAGCTTAAGAAGATTTTGGGCTGAGACGATGGGGTTTTCTAAATACACAATCATGTCATCTGCAAACAGGGACAATTTGACTTCCTCTTTTCCTAACTGAATACCCTTGATTTCTTTCTCTTGCCTGATTGCCCTAGCCAGAACTTCCAACACTATGTTGAATAGGAGTGGTGAGAGAGGGCATCCCTGTCTTGTGCCAGTTTTCAAAGGGAATTTTTCCAGTTTTTGCCCATTCAGTATGATATTAGCTGTGGGTTTGTCATAAATAGCTCTTATTATTTTGAGGTACGTTCCATCAATACCGAATTTATTGAGCGTTTTTAGCATGAAGGGCTGTTGAATTTTGTCAAAAGCCTTTTCTGCATCTATTGAGATAATCATGTGGTTCTTGTCTTTGGTTCTGTTGATATGCTGGATTACGTTGATTGATTTGCGAATGTTGAACCAGCCTTGCATCCCAGGGATGAAGCCCACTTGATCATGGTGGATAAGCTTTTTGATGTGCTGCTGAATCCGGTTTGCCAGTATTTTATTGAGGATTTTTGCATCGATGTTCATCAGGGAGATTGGTCTAAAATTCTCTTTTTTTGTTGTGTCTCTGCCAGGCTTTGGTATCAGGATGATGCTGGCCTCATAAAATGAGTTAGGGAGGATTCCCTCTTTTTCTATTGATTGGAATAGTTTCAGAAGGAATGGTACCAGCTCCTCCTTGTACCTCTGGTAGAATTCAGCTGTGAATCCATCTGGTCCTGGGCTTTTTTGGTGGGTAGGCTATTAATTGTTGCCTCAATTTCAGAGCCTGCTATTGGTCTATTCAGGGATTCAACTTCTTCCTGGTTTAGTCTTGGGAGAGTGTAAGTGTCCAGGAAATTATCCATTTCTTCTAGATTTTAGTTGATTTGCGTAGAGGTGTTTATAGTATTCTCTGATGGTAGTTTGTATTTCTGTGGGGTCGGTGGTGATATCCCCTTTATCATTTTTTATTGCGTCTATTTGATTCCTCTCTCTTTTCTTCTTTATTAGCCTTGCTAGCGGTCTGTCAATTTTGTTGATCTTTTCAAAAAACCAACTCCTGGATTCATTGATTTTTTGGAGGGTTTTTTGTGTCTCTATCTCCTTCAGTTCTGCTCTGATCTTAGTTATTTCTTGCCTTCTGCTAGCTTTTGAATGTGTTTGCTCTTGCCTCTCTAGTTCGTTTAATTGTGATGTTAGAGTGTCAATTTTAGATCTTTCCTGCTTTCTCTTGTGGGCACTTAGTGCTATAAATTTCCCTCTACACACTGCTTTAAATGTGTCCCAGAGATTCTGGTATGTTGTATCTTTGTTCTCATTGGATTCAAAGAACATCTTTATTTCTGCTTTCATTTCGTTATGTACCCAGTAGTCATTCAGGAGCAGGTTGTTCAGTTTCCATGTAGTTGAGCGGTTTTGATTGAATTTCTTAGTCCTGAGTTCTAGTTTGATTGCACTGTGGTCAGAGAGACAGTTTGTTATAATTTCTGTTCTTTTACATTTGCTGCGGAGTGCTTTACTTCCAATTATGTGGTCAATTTTGGAATAAGTGTGATGTGGTGCTGAGAAGAATGTATATTCTGTTGACTTGGGGTGGAGAGTTCTATAGATGTCTATTAGGTCCGCTTGGTGCAGAGATGAGTTCAATTCCTGGATATCCTTGTTAACTTTCTGTCTCGTTGATCTGTCTAATGTTGACAGTGGAGTGTTGAAGTCTCCCATTATTATTGTATGGGAGTCTAAGTCTCTTTGTAAGTCTCTAAGGACTTGCTTTATGAATCTGGGTGCTCCTGTATTGGGTGCATATATATTTAGGATAGTTAGCTCTTCCTGTTGAATTGATCCCTTTACCATTATGTAATGGCCTTCTTGTCTCTTTTGATCTTTGATGGTATAAAGTCTGTTTTATCAGAGACTAGGATTGCAACCCCTGCTTTTTTTGTTCTCCATTTGCTTGGTAGATCTTCCTCCATCCCTTTATTTTGAGCCTATGTATGTCTCTGCATGTGAGATGGGTCTCCTGAATACAGCAGACTGATGGGTCTTGACTCTTTATCCAGTTTGCCAGTCTGTGTCTTTTAATTGGAGCATTTAGTCCATTTACATTTAAGGTTAATATTGTTATGTGTGAACTTGATCCTGCCATTATGATATTAACTGGTTATTTTGCTCATTAGTTGATGCAGTTTCTTCCTAG
>NC_045438.1:88722606-88735472 GCF_002776525.5 Piliocolobus tephrosceles
AGTTTAATTAGATCCCATTTGTCAATTTTGGCTTTTGCTGCCGTTGCTTTTGGTGTTTTAGACATGAAGTCCTTGCCCATGCCTATGTCCTGAATGGTACTACCTAGATTTTCTTCTAGGGTTTTTATGGTATTAGGTCTAACATTTAAGTCTCTAATCCATCTTGAATTAATCTTCGTATAAGGAATAAGGAAAGGATCCAGTTTCAGCTTTCTACTTACGGCTAGCTAATTTTCCCAGCACCATTTATTAAATAGGGAATCATTTTCTAAAGAATTTTTGCCAGGCGCTGTGGCTCATGCCTGTAATCCCAGCACTTTGGGAGACCAAGGCGGTCAGATCACCTGAGGTCAGGAGTTCAAGACCAGCCTGTCCAACATGATGAAACCCCGTCTCTAATAAAAGTACAAAAAAATTAGCCGGGCGTGGTGGCAGGCACCTGTAATCCCAGCTACTTGGGAGGCTGAGGCAGGAGAATCGCTGGAACCCGAGAGGCAGAGGTTGCAGTGACTGATATCACGCATTGCGCTCCAGGCTAGGGAACAAGAGCGAGACTTCGTCTCAAAAAAAAAAAAAAAAAAAAGGAATTTTAGGAGAGAGAGAATCTGGGTCTCTCCCTGCTTGGTATAGTTTTGCTTTTGGGCCTCACCATTTGATTTTTCTCCTAGGCTTAGCATTTTTATTTTAAATTACAACTGTCCTTTCTACATGAGTTATTCTCTCTGTCATCTGTATCTTTAACATCTGTCTCTCTTATAAGTATTTTCAAGTATCCCCATTTAAAACAAACAAACCACACATACGTCTCTTTGGCCTCTATTTTCTTAATAATAGCTTTTCAGCAACCAACCTGTCATTCTTTGCCTTTTCTTTTTTTCCCACAACCATGCTGCTTGAAATAGTAATTTACTCACCATTCCAAAGAAAACAGACACAACTGTACCCCTCTTTAAATATTCTGTGTCTTTGAATGGCATAATTCATGCATGAAATCTTAGAATTGCTATTGGATGCCAGGCATTGCCTACTCAATTGCCCAAGCCACTAACTTTAGAGTTATCCTTCATCCCTCAAATCCAGTGAGTGATAATTATTTAAAAACTCTCTGAGCTGGATGTAGTGTCTCATGCTTGTAATCCTAACACTTTGGGAGGCCAAGGCAGGAGGATCAGTTTAGCCCAGGAGTTTGAGACCAGCCTGGGTAACATAGGGAGAGCCTATCTCTATAAAAAATAAAATAAATTAGTCATGATCATGTGTACCCATGGTCCAAGCTACTTGGAAGGCTGCGGAGGATGTCAGGCCTGCAGTGAGCCATGATCATGCCACTGTACTCCAGCTTGAGTGACAGAGCAAGACCCTGTCTGAAACAAAGCAAAACAAAACAAAAAACTATCTGAAATCTCGTTCTTTAGTTGTCTTCTGCTTGATTTAGAACAGTAAAAAGCCTCATCTGTAAAATGAAGACTAATTATAGTGCCTACTTCACTTTTAATGAGTAATGCATAAGATAATGCATGTAAAATACCTAGACCAGAATTGACACGCAAATATGCATTAACAATCAGTTATTAATACCACTACTCATAATAAACATTACTAGTACAATTATTGCTACTACCACCACTCTAACAATTCCACATATATCGCCAGTGATTCGGCCCTTCTTCTCCATGCTTGTTTGTGCCCCCTCCTTTTAATTGTATCAGTTTTTCCTTTAATTCCAACTTTCTCTTTCTGTAGTTTGGAAGGTATATATACTATTTCTGTTCTTTTAGTGATTAACCTTAAAATTTTAATATGCATATGTAATGTCTGAAGTTGATCAATATCTCTTTTTTCTTCCCAGGAAATGTAGAAACTTTTAACTTCAATCATCCACTTCTATCTTACGTGCTATTATTATTCAGTGTTTTAAGTTTCACTGTAGTTTTAACTCATAAAGCTATACATTATTATTTGATGAAAGCAATGTTTACTTAGATATGCCTACCTTGTAACTGACTTCTTTGCTCACCATTCCTTCATTATATATAAGATTTTCTTGAACTATATACTATTCTTGAACTATATTTTGAAGATAATATATCTGTATATAAGATTCTAGAATGATAGTTATTTTCACTTTGATATTTCACTCATTTGGCTTCTATTATTGCTCTTAGGAGAATTTATCTGTCTACCTGCCTTTAGGTAATTCTTTTGTTTGAGAGGGGCTACATTCAAATCTTCTGTTTGTCTTGTCCTTCTGTATTGTATGTGTGTCTAGATGTGGCATTTTTTGTTTGTTTGTTTATTCTATTTGGAATTTGTTGGGTTTTTTAAATCTGAGAATGTATGTCTCTCATCAGTTCTGGAAAATTCTCAGCTTTTCAGTTATCATTGATTATTGCTTATTCTCATTCTCTTTCTTTTTATGTCCTTCAAACATGATTAGAAATATGTTAGACTTTATTATATCCATATACATCTTAATATACCTTTTGTATTTTCTAATGTTTTCTTTTCTGTTCAGCATGATTTGTCCTTCAGATACCTTCCAGTTTATTAATTCTCTATTTAGCTGTGTCTTGTCTGCTTTTATGCATTCTTAGTTTTTTACTTTATTTATTTATAATTTTTGTTTATGAATTTTTTCAAATTTGCCCATTTTCTGGATAATGTATTTTTCTTGCTAACATTTTTGAGTTCCTCTTTTATTTCTTTACCATTTTAAGCAAAACTAATTTTATATTCTATGTTTCATAGATCTATGACATGAAGTTCTGTTTCTGTTGTTGTTTTTGCCTGATATTCAATCATGATTCCTCATGTGTTTTGTAATTTTAGACTCTGAGGTCATGTTGGCTAGGACTTCATTTGTGGGAATCCTAGGGAGCCTAGGGTCACCTAGAAAGATTTTGCTTCAGAGAGGTCCCACAGGTGCTGCCATTCTGAGAGCACCTGAAGTTGCTTTCTGCTCTTGGAGTTTCCCATCCAGTGCAGGTCCAGATCCATAATCCTTATCCATAATTTGAAAATCCAGAATGCTCAGAAAACCAAAATTATTTTTGTAAATCATTTGGCAGGAAAAGTTGACCCTCTATAGTCTTTATATACTGCCTATCATGAAGAGTCATATGTTAAGCTATAAAAATATTGTCATATTATGGTATGCTGTTCAGATTATAGTGAGGTGTTACTTAATATATGATGTCTGTACCATAATACCTTTGTAGAATCTCAAAAATCATGAACTTTGAAACATATATGGCCCTAAGGGTCTTAGATATTGGAGTGTGGATCTGTAGTATAAATTTGAATCACAAAGTTCATCAGGGTGAAAGCTATGGTTACAAATGCCCCAGAGATTTTTTTCCCTTATCTACCCAGAGCCTAGGAAGAGCAGGACGCATTTTCCCTTGTCTCCTTTTGCTGAAAGATATTCTTTTTTGTTTTTGTTTTTCTATTAATTTTACTAAAGGAGTAACCCTTTGAGGATCCTAGCTTTATATGGTTGTCTTAGTTCCAACTAGTAACCTTGCTTAGTCTCAAAGGCCTTGTCCCCTGTTCACCACAGGGCTGCTAGAATCTAAGACTCTAAGCCACTTAGATTAACACATGACTTCAGGGCAGCCTCCTTTTCAGTATTACTTTACTATGTGGTTTTCTGCAATTTCTTTATTTTTTTGGCCTTGGAAATTGCTTTTATTTTCTTGTGAGTTCAGCCAGATGAGTGGAAGGATGCCTGTAATATTTATCCAGGTTATCAGGTGTTTTTCCCTTGATAGTCCACCTGTATGCTAGATATGGAACCAGCGTATTTTCCTATTCTTTGTTTTTGCCTACACACACACATACCCCACAGTTCATTGCTGAACTACTATGAAACATTAGATTTACTATATTCTGCATTACTTTTGGGCCTTTGCATGTGCTGTTTTTAAGTTTTAATATATTTTTAAAATCTAATTTCTAAAACTCTAGTTTTAGGCATTCTTTTCAGTGCCTAGATGGTCCCCTGTGCATATATTTCGTTCATATCCCTCCCAGAACTATAGTGGGATTATCTTCAGTGGTTGTTTTCTTTCTCTAGTCTGTAGTTTCTTTGAGACTGTCTTATTCCTCACACCAAACATAGCATGATAGCAGGTTTGGATAAATATTTGTTGAATGATTTTTATTATGCTTCATATTTCTCTAATTTTAGACCTTTGTTTTCTCATAAACTTTCTACTTAAAAATTTTACTTTTACCCAATAAACTTCAGAAGAGCAAGGGGTTAAACTCAATTCTTTCTCTTAGAAGACTATAAAAACAATAGAAGTATAATATTGGAGGAATGCAAATAAACATTAAATTATTTCATGTATATAATATGTATTTCCTGACATCCTCTGAACACTTGCATGGCCATGATGTGATGATTTTATCTGGGGAAAATTAGAACCTTGATATTAAAAGTTAGAACAATGAGCAAGTTGGTAAATTTGAAAAAATGTTAGATTTTAAACAATTATATCCATCACTTTTTGGTTGTGGATTTAAAGCATATTGGACTTCTCTCAGTGCATATCATTAACTATTAGATATTAGGTGGTTAAATATTAATATTAGAGAAGATCCTTTGCTGGCATTGTGTGTTTGTGTATATGTGTGCAACTATTTTCTGTAGAGTTGGATACAGTTGGGAAGCACTGTTTTTCAATATTCATTTTATAATTCATAACTACATATATTGTACCTGGTTAAGATAATTACAAAAGAAAAACAATTTCAAAAGTGACTACACACTTTCAATATTCACTGAAATGATAGTATTCACTAAGGACTTGGTGATACTATTCATTAACATGATAAAATTTCCCTTAACAACTTGGGGACTTTTGACAAGCAGTAAGGAAAGGGGGCAAAATTAACCTGAAACTTAGGGCTCTTTTGCCTTTGTAAAGAAAGCAATAAATAACATATTTAGTTTTATTTTCAATGACCTACTTGGAAAAATTAGAAATTACTTTCAGTGCTGAGTCTTTCACTAGCTTACTTAGCACAATCCCATTATTTATTCATTTAACAAATATTTGGATAATTTCCAAATGCCAGGAATTGTTCCAGGAAACAGGGATACCATGGTGAACAAGATATGCATGGCGTTTGGCATCAGAGAGCTCGTGACTTAGTAGGGGAAACAGAAAATTAAAGAAATAATTACAGGTGATTCAAAAAGAATTAAGTTTTAATAAAGAAGGTGAAGACTACAGTGGAGGCACATTGCGGAGGAAGAGATGTTTAAGCCCAGACTTGACAAATGTATGGGACTTAAAGTAGGTGAGGTGTGAACAAGAACTGCTGCAGAATGCTATCTAGGAAGAGGCTCACAGAGAGCAAGCCACATTTTAGGAGTTTGAAAAAGTTGAAGATTGCTGGACGAATGAGTGTAGGAAGACAGAGAACATTAAGAAATAACACCAATGTTGTAGATGGCCTGAGATGTGGAGGGCCTTTTAGGCCAAGGAGAATCTTAGAGGTTGATCACCCTTTTCATTTTTTATAGATGAGTAAGCTGAGTCCCAAAGTGACAAAATTACACTTTCTGTATGTGTTAATACTGAATAATTCTTATCTACCTATCTTGAATAGGTGCCCTAATATGTAATTGCCTTATTCACCTAGTTCTGATTGTTACGTCTAAACCAGTGGATTTCACTATAGTATCACTATGAACCTCATTAGTGTCAAAGTATAGAGCTTACAGCTGTTGCAACTTCTAGCTAAATAATTCAGTTAGACAATGGCTTCATGTAGTTTTGTTGTTTTTTTTTCTCCCTAAGACATCTAGGTTGCAGTGTGTTCATGTTTTTCTGGCCTCTTCATTATGTATTTTAACATGTAACATTCTGGTTTTGGCTACCCTTGAGTGAGCATGAGTGTGCCCATGGAAGGTTCCATAGGAGGCTGATTGGAGACTGTGCTAATGAGTGGGCTGTGACCAACTGTTTAACATATGCATCTCCTCACTGCTTTGTGGTTCTTTCCCACCTCCCTCCCCACAATAATTTTCATTACTGTTCCAAAGGAGTTGCTTAATTGTTAGTTATATTTTATTGCATTTTGTGAAGGACTGTGTGCCTTGGTATAACAGTGCCAGTGGTCTATGAGATGGCACTATGAGTTTCACCATGTTGGTCAGGCTGGTCTCGAACTCCTGGCCTCAGGTGATCTGCCCACCTCGGCCTCCCAAAGTATTGGGATTACAGGAGTGAGTCATTACACCCGGCCCCACAGTTTTCATTTTTTAAAAGTACATGTATGCCCGTAATTTTGGGAGAATATATGTCAAAATGTTGTCTGTCAGTTTAAAGATTTTTGTTTTCTAATTTATACCCATATTAGTCATGACTGTTGTGTTGGCAGGTTACAGGACTATAGATAAAATAGTTTTGGTGAAAAGAGAAGCATTTTGGCCCTTGTAACCAATAAGAGGAGAAGTCAAGGGTGAAGCTGGACCTCCCTAGTGCTTGTTCAGGATTCTCCCTCACATTAGTAGTGAAGTACCTATTCCATTCTTGAAGACTTTTTCAATGATTCTGAACTAAAGCTCCCAGGTTCACATTATCACAGCCTCACTGAGAGAAATGAGTTCTCTTCCTAGAGAGAGAATTTTCCAAAATCATAGGGAAGAATTCTGATTTGCTTAGCACAGGTCATGGTTGACCCATGTATGTGGCATGATATTATGATTGTCAGTCTCAACCAGAACTACATTGTTGGGAATACCAAGAGCTAGTGGCGTGCTACAAGTTTAATTTTTGGCTCATATCATAGTCTGCCATGGATGGCTCCTCCTATCTAGAAATTCTGTCATCTAGAGCTTCAGAGTCCTCCACTGTCATCTATGCATCTGGCTGACAGAAGGAGACAGACAAAAAAGGGGAGTATTGCAAGAGAAGATGTAGGTCCAGGCCTAAATATCATTTCTACCTGTATTCCATTGGCAATAAATTTATTAATGACCTCATCCAAATGCAGGAAAAGCTGGAGATGAAGCCTAGTTGTGTGTCTAGGAGCAGGAGGAAATGGGATGTGAATACACAGCATTCATCTATCATGACCTTGGAAAAGGAAATTAGATTATAGTTTTTTCACCTATAACTTAAAAATACTTCTTTTATGTCAGTGGACTCACTGCATGTTCTTCCATTCTTGGCAGACATTGCAGATAAATCCTGGCACTGTTTTCTGCAAAGCTTTGATTTTGCCTCAGAGTGCATCTATATACAGTGCTTTAGATTGTCACTGTCAATCACGGTTGACACTTAAGATGAAATAGACTTGCTATCCCTAGTCTAGGCAATATATCCATGCTGGATACTAAAGCAAGCCGCTCACTAGATTTACATAGACCCAGAAATTGCATTCAGCATGGATGGTTCCAAGCTGGGATTCTTCTGCCAGTGACCTTATCTTTATAAGCTAGTAATTCAGTGATTTGTATTGTTACGCCCTAGGGAGAAGTTCTTCCTCTCTCTGCTTGATAGCAAAAGGTAGTTGTTCTTGATTTTACATTTTGCATTAGTGGAAACAGTAATAGCTATTGTGAGACAGGGAAAAGACATTTTGAATTTTGCATGTAATATTTAAACTGTCTTCCAGCATCAAGTCTGATATTAATCAATTGCCTTAAAATATATCTAATGCAAAGCATATTAGTACCCAAGAAATTTTCTTTGAGTTGTCACTTAGGTACCTACATGAATATAGTTTCTTTTTCAATTTAAGATAATTTTTGATTCAGTTGTTTGATGTAGGATACATTAGCAGTCTCTCCACTGCAAGATTCAAGTGAAGAAAAAATAAACGTGCTCTTTAGAGTGAAGGAGAGGCTGATGTGTGAGCACTTACTGTGCCTGGCCCATGTATGTGATTGATTGATTTCATCTTCACAAAGCCTATTAGTTAAATACTCTTATTCCCAGTTTACAGAGGAGGAAAACAAGGCCCAAGGAGGTTAAGAAATTCATCCAAGGTCCCACACCTAACGAGGGGAGGAGTCAGGATTTCTTCACTGGTCCTAACTGCAAGACTTATGCTTTTTTCTTTTATGTAATGATTTTTGTTTGTTCTCTTTCTTTAGTGTCACAAGTAGCAATAATCAAAAGCAAAAACAAAAATAGTTAAAACATCAGGCCCAGTGTGGTGGTACACATTTGTAATCCCAGCTACTCGGGAGGCCCAGGAGGGAGGATCACCTGAGCCTAGTAGTTTAAGACCCAGCATGGGCAACATAGTGAGACCCTGTCTCAAAAACAAAAACAAAAACAAAAACACACCACATGACCATATGATTGTTTTAGGAAGAAAAAATGGGGTGAAATCCAAAGATAGCTAATTAATTAGATGGGTAAAGCTCTGTGAAGGCCCATCTCTAGCTAATAGGGAAAAAAGTGGAAGGGGGTGGGTTCAAATGACTGTCCTTGAGCCAGTCTCACCCCTCATCAGTTATGTCTTTTGGTGATTTGCTACTGAAGCATTTATTTTAACATGCTTGTTAATTAAGGACCTTGGGGGTGGTGGAAGGTACAGCAGAAAGGGCACTGGTTTGTGATCAGAGCACCTAGTGTAATTCCAGGCTCTGCTGCTTTCTGACTGTGATCTTAGCTACATTAATTTAATTTCTTTAGACCCCAGTCTCCTCTTTTGTAAGGCATCATGGGGTTATGGTAACATTTAAATGAGTAATTTTTTTTTTTTTTTTTTTTGAGACGGAGTCTCGCCCTGTTGCCCAGGTTGGAGTGCAATGGTGCGATCTTGGTTCACTGTAACCTCTGCATCCCAGATTCAAGGGATTCTTCTGTCTCAGCCTCCTGAGTACCTGGGATTACAGGCACGCTCCACCACACCCAGCTAATTTTTGTATTTTTAGTAGAGATGGGGTTTCGCCATGTTGGCCAGGCTGATCTTGAACTCCTGACCTCAAGTGATCTACCCACTTTGGCCTCCCAAAGTCCTAGGATTACAAGCGAGTACATTTGTTAAAAATGGCAATAATAGCAACAACAAACTTCAGTCCTTACTCTATAAATTATTGTTATTAGAGGAAAGAGCCTTTCAGAATCTAATAGTTATCTTCCTAGGTATCTTTCAGGTACTGTAAGCAAAATAGATATGTACAAAGAGCTCAGCCTCAACTGCTCTGGGCTTATCTCTGGCATCTGCTTGAGAGTTGATAGTTTATTCTTGGAAGCTATGAGAAGAGAATGGGGCAATTATGCCTTCACTCTACTGTTTCATAATTTGTTTGTTGATAAATGTAATTACCAAAATATAAGTTTACTTTATTAAAATGATCTCCTAAAATCAAATACAAATGACTTTGGAGTGTCTGTTATGGCTTTCTTTTATTACTATAGATTGTGAGACTTGATAGGTTTAGACTTAACATTTTTTAGATATTACTTTACACTTTTCAAATATTAAGGTTTTTGTTAAAGAAAATTATTGCTTCTTTAAGAAAATAATGGTGGTTGTCCATTGAAGTGTTTCAAATAGATGGAAAGCAATAAAGTAAAACATATGTGGAGTGACTTTATTATTGGGCCTGGGTTTTTCGTGGTCAGCATCGTATACTATTCTTAGGTTGGAGTTGAAGATGTAAATGCCAACAGGGAGACACTAAATGTATTTGCATTGAGCACTAATAAATTGCCATTGAGGAACAATTTGTAAAATATTTAGAAAAAGAGTTGATCTAATAGGGAAGTTAATTAGAAAATGACAATCCGTAGTTGTGGTGAATCTCGATATACATTGTATATACTAATAGTGAAATATATTTGGACTTTGACAATTTCAGTACTAATGAAAAGGTAGGCAAGACTGAGTAGAACCATATAACAGAATTTAGTTAGTAAATAAGGTTACTGATATTCATTGTTTGGATTGAAGATGTTTTGAAAAATTGTTAGTGGATAATTTAATCATTTTACATTTTACATTTAAGAATTTAGTTCTTATAGCTAACAATAAGCTATGTAATTGTGGTTAAGAATTTATAATATTTAATAAACTAATTTACCAGGTACAATATAACTTTATGGAGGTTATAATTCATAGAGCTTGTCAAAATCTTAAGTAGGTTATCATTAAGAGCTGTCTTATTTTTAAACATTTCGTATGTGTTGTTATGTATTTCTTAAAATTGCTACACTTAGCCAGGCTCTATTTAAGAGTGTGAAAAGGACAAATGTCTACCTTGACTTAGAAGTACCATCTTTAGTTAAACTTTTGATTTTAAAAACCAAGGATTAATTATCAGTAGCAGAGCATTGAAATGCATAAGAAATTGATTATTAGCAATTTCTACATCATAGTGTGATTCATTATGTATATCAGATTTTCGTTATCTTATTTAAAATGTTGTTATAGTGTAGTTTAAGTAATTTTCCTTATATTTTATGAAAACCCTTAAAAATATTAGTGCCATTCTTACACTAATTTAGTAATAATTTTTAGACTGCTAGTTAGTACAGGAACTAATCTAACACTGCCCATCTGATTTTTCTTAATGTGAAGAGTTAAAAATTGAAAGGTCCTAGAGCATGAGATATACAAGCAGAAATTGCCCTTTATAAGACTTACCTGTCTCTTGTAAGCTAAAGATTCGTTATTCCTGTTTCAAAATTTATTCCTATGGAAATGCATCCGATTTTAGTAGGCCTTCTCTTTCCTTAGAGGTAGATTAGTCAGAATGGATATTACCAACCAAACAAAACACTTTTTCAGTGCA
The DNA here is from genome assembly GCF_002776525.5 of Piliocolobus tephrosceles. NCBI lineage: Eukaryota > Metazoa > Chordata > Mammalia > Primates > Cercopithecidae > Piliocolobus > Piliocolobus tephrosceles. The sequence continues at coordinate 88,733,372 of NC_045438.1, forward strand.
TCTGTTGCTTTAGCAGAGAATTGAGTATTTTATTATTAATGTGTAACTGAGCTGCATTGTTTTCTTAGACCTATAAACCTTGTTTCAACAAGTACTTCCTAATTTTGAGATCTAAAAGTATGTTCCAGCATCTTTTGAGTTATATAACCAAAGTATGAGGAGATCACAAGTCTTTTAAAAAGCTGTGCTAAAGGAGAAATACTTCAGAAATGTGTTACATTTGTTTTGGATCACAGTATTATTTATTTCTCAAGAAGAGATTTATTCATCATGATAGTATTAGTAAGTATTCCCTGAAAAAAATTCAAATATTCAAATTAAATTATGGCTTTCGTAACCATAATCATTAGGAAAACTCTCAAATGTGATGCTCACTTTTGTCCTGTGTTTATAAAAATTTACTTGAGAGGATTTTTATATTAAACAAAAATGCAAACAAGATTTTAATTCGTTGTTCAGCAAAAGGATCAAATAGGAAAAAATCATTAAGATTAGTAAAAATGTTTTAATTTATGAAATGAGAAAAAGTAAATGATGAGAAATAGAAAGGAAATAAAAGGAAAAAATGAAGACAATTATAGTAATATACTTAAGATAAAATTTTATATCTTGAGAAAAAGGTTATGAGTTAAATGTCAAAATAGAATGTGTAAGATAGAAGAAAAAGGAATGCAAGACTGCTAACATGAAGAACTAAAATGTTTAGAAACAAATTTTTGGCATGGATTAATAGAAAAGTATATGGATATTACAATATTCACAATGTTTGAGGAGTGATGTCAAAAATCATTTAATGAATTGTTTTCTAAATGCATGCCCTCATTCTTTTCTTTACTGTCTTCTCTTCTGATTTTTGTACTTAGATTATGGAATGAAGGGAGCACCATCATACTGAATTTGAATTACTTTTTACTAGGTATTTTTATATTTATCTCAAAATTATTTGGAGGTTTTCATTTTTAGTGCTTGTCTTATGTTCATTTTTGCTAGTAGTCTACCACTGTTTACCATTTTTTGTATGAGTAAAACATATTAAAGTTCATTTATCATAGCTGTATTCCACTAATTTTTACTAGAGACATAGCATATTATTCTAGGTGTTAGTTTTCTTGCTTTTATGGTTTTATAATTTGATAGGAAAGCAAAAACCAAATTTTTAATTTTGAGGGATTAATCGGATGACAGTTTGAAAACTGCTATGTAGTCTCATAGGCATGTTATAAAGACCTCAGTATATTCAAGTATAAAGAGATAGCTGACAGTTCATGAATCACGATGGCTGCTCTGTTACCAAGCTGTTTTCGCCTGCCACCAGCTTCCCTTTCTTTGGGTGGTCCTAAATGTCTTTGTCCCTAATGTTGCTGATGGGATAGCAGAAGGTTTCCTAAGCTCCACTCGGAACCATGATGGGTGGCACACCTGATGGTGAAAGGTCATAGAGCATATACACCCTTGCCACTCCTGAGCAACACTTAATTTCATCGGGGGTTGGGGATATAAGTAAACAGAGGGTCTTCCACGAACTTACCACTTAGTGAGATGCTATAGGAAAACAGAAAAGACACAGCAACCTCTACTGGGAGCATTATAGGATAGACATATAAGCAAACTAATAATAACATACCATTATAAGTGATATTGTGGTGGTATGATTGATGTATTTTGAAAGCACAGAGGTGGAAATGGGAACGTTTGCCTGAAGGTAGTCAGGAAAGGCTTTTTAGAAATGGTGGTGTTCACTTTTTGAGGCCGAGGCGGGTAGATCACAAGGTCAAGAGATAAAGGCCGTCCCGGCCAACATGGTGAAACCCCATCTCTACTAAAAATACAAAAATTTAGCTGGGTGTGGTAGCACATGTCTGTAGTCCCAGTGACTCAGGAGGCTGAAGCAGGAGAATCGCTTGAACCTGGGACATGGCAGTTGCAGTAAGCCGAGATCGCACCACTGCACTCCAGCCTGCAACAGAGCAAGACTCCATCAAGGAAGGAAGGAAGGAAGGAAGGAAGGAAGGAAGGAAGGAAGGAAGGAAGGAAGGAAGGAAGGAAGGAAGGAAGGAGGGAGGGAGGGAGGGAGGGAGGGAGGGAGGGAGGGAGGGAGGGA
>NC_045438.1:88735572-88739334 GCF_002776525.5 Piliocolobus tephrosceles
GGGAGGGAGGGAGGGAGGGGAGGAAGGGAGAGAGAGGAGAAGAGAAGAGAAGAAAAGAAAGAAAAAAAGAAAAGAAAAGAAAAGGAAGGAAGAAGGAGGGAGGGAGGGAAGGAAGGAAGGAAGGAAGGGTGGGTGATGTTTGATTGGGTATTGAGGAACAAATAGGAGGGAAGGAAAGAAGGAAGGAAGGAAGGAAGGAAGGAAGGAAGGAAGGAAGGAAGGAAGGGTGGGTGATGTTTGGTTGGGTATTGAGGAACAAATAGGAGTTTTTCAGACAAAGAAGCATGACTAGACGTGGCATGGCATATTTTGTATATAGTAAAAAGAGAGGAAGGTTGGGGCTTTGTAGAAAGAATCACTGATGTCAGCCCTAAGTTTTATTTTATTAAGCAGTAAGAAGCCAATGCAGAGTTTCAAAGAGGAGAGCTCCATTATCACTTTTATGTTTTACAAATATACATCTAGTTATGTAGAAGATGGCTTCATTAGAGCAAAAGGAGACTAGATAAAAAGATACTAGAGTGAGTCAAGTGATAATAAGATTGTGAATAAGGAAATAACCAAGGGAATTAAATGGAGAGACTAGATTTGAAAGGAAATTCTGATGCAGAGGCTATGGGATCATATATGAAATGTAAGGGGGAGAGATAAGAGACCAGAGAAACCTAAAATTTTAATCTTGGCCCATAATGGAGTCAACTTCTATGGGTTTGAAAATATTTTTAGATATCTCATGCTCAACACATCCAAGACAGAACCCTTGTCTTCCACATCCAACTTATCTTATCTCAGTCATCCACCTCTCAGTAGATAATAACTGCATCTATTCAGTTGCTCAAGCCAAAACTTTGAAGTTGCTTTACTCCTTTATTTCTCTCCTACACCCATTTCCTTCAGTCAGTCAGGAAAATTAGTTGGCTCTGCCTGTCTGCAAAATAAATATAAATCCTACAACCTACAACCTCCACTGCCCCTGCTAGTCCCAGTTTTCATCGTCTCTTACCAGGATGACTGTGATGGCTGCCTCTGTCCTTCCCCCATTCCTAACAAAGTACTCTTAACACAGCAGTTGGAGTAATTCTTTCAAACATATTTCCAGTCATGGCACTGCTATGCTAGTAACCCCCATTTCACTCAGCCAAACCTTCAAAGGGTTTATAATGGCTCTTCCAAATATCTGGATAAGTGAATGAGTGTAGTGGCTTCTGCCCAAGATAAGCTTACACTAGAGAGGGAGAAAAAGGAATATATGTATAAAGAAAATCATATTATTAATTATTTTTAAGTTCTAGGGCACACCGTGATACAAGTATAATTTAGAAATTCTAAACCACTTATATTTTAGTTGAGTTTCAGGTGAACTTCGTCACAAACATATGGCCCAGTTAGAATATTATTATTTTTATTTCCTGAAGGACATGAAATAATTTGCTGCTAATTTTTTCTTAAAACAATGTTTTCATTGTCACCATATTAGGTAAGAATACTAAAACCATACAGTAAGCATAAGTTCATTTGAAGTGACTGATATTTTACCACAAATCCCCCTGAACACCTCACTCTATCTACATTACAAGAACTCATCAAACCCAAGTATGAGATTATCAGCAAGCTAAAGGGTTAACAGCTAGGTTTCATGAGGCATAGAGTACCTGGCTAACTCTGTAATCAAATAAGTCATGTTAAGCCCTGTATTATGTCCATTTCTCAGTACCAAAACTTAATAAACTTGAGCTTTATTGAGGACTTTTTATGATAATTTTTATATAAAAATTATTATCCAAGAAAACCAGAACCGAAGTAGCATAACTTTCAGGCCCATCAACAAAAAAAGGCATTATTGTTAATTAGCAAGAGTGCACAGGTAACACACTGGTAACACTACCTCTCTTTTTTGCTAACAGGCTTTATAGAAGTTGGCATTCATCTTGTCCTTACTCAGTTGTACTCTCGTGGAAAACAGCAGTAAAGAAGAGTGTGATTATGGTCTATGGTCTACTAATTGAAATTAGAATTGGTATATTTAGTGTCATCCATTGAATCATTCTGTTAATCCAAATGGATATAATCACTGGCCTAAAAGATGTTTAAGCTGCTGTATATTACACTTGAAATTTGGCTGAGCCACCTAAAGCACTAGATAATATAAAAGTGTGAAAGTTGATTATTTTCCCTTATAGTGGCCTGGGCCCAAATTGGGCCTTAAATTTCAGTAATGTATTAGCTGAATTAGTCACCAAAGACCTACTAGCCACAGTTTAAAGCACAAATCTTTATAAGTGCTTTAAACAAAAGAGGCTCTTCCTTAATGTTTAAACTTTAATAAAACTCCTTACACTCTACCCTTGATTTGTTGTTAAATACCTCTGTAGCCAGTAACTCTAAAAACACTAAAGTAGTGAATTTTATTGAGAGTTATATAAATATTATCAGCTTATTCAGATGAGCATTTCATGTCACCAAAATAGTGCTTAACTAAGTAACCAACTATTACCTGTAGCGTTCATCTAATTTTGTATGCTTTGTAGGCCTGGTGCAGGAAGAACTCAAGTAAAAGACAAGAAAAAAGAAAAAAAAAAAAGTGTTGACTGTGGAATATTAAGGAAGGCTAGAATTTAGGCAACTGAGGTAAAGACAGAGTATGTTCCAGGTTCGCAACAAACATTTAATCAGTGTCTACTGTGCATCTACTGGTGTAGACGCTTGGGCTACCTTAATGAACCAAAAAACTAAAAATGCTTTCCTTGTAGAGCTTACATGTGAGGTAAGGATAAGAGAATCAAAAAGAAATAAACAAAAAGATAAGTCGATTGGGTAACATGTTAAAGGCGAAAAAAAAAAAGACCTATTTTTTAAAAAGATGGAAGCACAGATAAGGGATTGCATTCAGTAAGGCCTCGAATGTGAGATAAAGATGACTGGATTTTCTTTGTAGGTGATTGGCTATTGAAATTATCTGGAGCAAAAGAATAATCAGCTCAAAAAGTTGTTTTGAGAACCTCAGTTTTGCTGAATGCAGAAAGGATTGGAGAGATGGGGAATCTACTTGGCAGAACTGTCTTAGAAGTCCCGAAGCAGGTTCTGCAAAGTTGGTAGGAGGTGGTTGTAGGGAAAAGGTTAGAGTTGAAGACATGAAGAAGTTCGTACCACTTAGTATGGTGTCAACATAGGAAAAGGCAAGGGTCAAAGATAACAGAAGTTCCTACCCTAGTTTTGCCCCATAGAATTGTTAAAGAAGAAATTAAACAGTGTGTGATAGTCTTGTAACCTGCTGAAATTAGTGATTATTCTTATGTTTTCCTAAATTGAATTATTTTTAATGACAATGGGATGGATGTTGGCTGACAGGGAAAACCAAAGTATTTATTATTTCCTTGTTTTTCTCTCTTAGTCTGTGCTAAACAACACAGCAGGCATTGTTCCTGCTGCTTCTAACTTTTTGCCAGAAGCAGGATTTTTTCCAATATGGAAGGAGGCCTGGACCCCAAACTGTCAAGTGTTGCTATATTTGTGGGTGGCACAGAGGGAGTTTTCTCCAGCTAGCAATTATGCTCTGAGGGTGTGACCAGGCAGCTGTGTTAACATGGGGTATATTCTGACCATTCTAATAACTTTCTCTAAAGCATAAATACTGGGACTGTGGTATCCAATCATAAATCTTGTTTAGACGCTGAGGGACAAGTTTTGCTTCTTTTTCTTTTCTTTTTTTTTTTTAATTATACTTTAAGTTCTAGGGTACATGTGCATAACGTGCAGGTTTGT
>NC_045438.1:88739434-88880343 GCF_002776525.5 Piliocolobus tephrosceles
GCATAGTATTCCATGGTGTATATGTGCCACATTTTCTTAATCCAGTCTGTCACAGATGATGAGCATTTTTTCATGTGTCTGTTGGCTGTATGAATGTCTTCTTTTGAGAAATGTCTGTTCATATCCTTTGCCCACTTTTGGATGGGGTTGTTTGTTTTTTTCTTGTATATTTGTTTGAGTTCTTTGTAGATTCTGGAAATTAGCCCTTTGTCAGATGAGTAGATTGCAAAAATTTTCTCCCATTCTGTAGGTTGCCTGTTCACTCTGATGGTAGTTTCTTTTGCTGTGCAGAAGCTCTTGAGTTTAATTAGATCCCATTTGTCAATTTTGGCTTTTGCTTCCGTTGCTTTTGGTGTTTTAGACATGAAGTCCTTGCCCATGCCTATGTCCTGAATGGTACTACCTAGATTTTCTTCTAGGGTTTTTATGGTATTAGGTCTAACATTTAAGTCTCTAATCCATCTTGAATTAATCTTCGTATAAGGAGTAAGGAAAGGATCCAGTTTCAGCTTTCTACTTATGGCTAGCCAATTTTCCCAGCACCATTTATTAAATAGGGAATCCTTTCCCCATTTCTTGTTTTTGTCAGGTTTGTCAAAGATCAGATGGTTGTAGATGTGAGGCATTATTTCTGAAGGCTCCGTTCTGTTCCATTGGTCTATATCTCTGCTTTGGTACCAGTACCATGCTGTTTTGGTTACTGTAGCCTTGTAGTATAGTTTGAAGTCAGGTAGCGTGACGCCTCCGGCTTTGTCCTTTTGACTTAGGATTGTCTTGGCAATGCGGGCTCTTTTTTGGTTCCATATGAACTTTAAAGCAGTTTTTTCCAATTCTGTGAAGAAACTCATTGGTAGCTTGATGGGGATGGCATTGAATCTATAAATAACCTTGGGCAGTATGGCCATTTTCACGATATTGATTCTTCCTATCCATGAGCATGGTATGTTCTTCCATTTGTTTGTGTCCTCTTTGATTTCACTGAGCAGTGGTTTGTAGTTCTCCTTGAAGAGGTCCTTTACATCCCTTGTAAGTTGGATTCCTAGGTATTTTATTCTCTTTGAAGCAATTGTGAATGGAAGTTCATTCCTGATTTGGCGCTCTGCTTGTCTGTTACTGGTGTATAAGAATGCTTGTGATTTTTGCACATTAATTTTGTATCCTGAGACTTTGCTGAAGTTTCTTATCAGCTTAAGAAGATTTTGGGCTGAGACAATGGGGTTTTCTAAATACACAATCATGTCATCTGCAAACAGGGACAATTTGACTTCTTCTTTTCCTAACTGAATACCCTTGATTTCTTTCTCTTGCCTGATTGCCCTAGCCAGAACTTCCAACACTATGTTGAATAGGAGTGGTGAGAGAGGGCATCCCTGTCTTGTGCCAGTTTTCAAAGGGAACTTTTCCAGTTTTTGCCCATTCAGTATACAGGAGCTTAGATCAGTAAAGGAGTATGTTCTTTAAACTAAAGAGAATTTTAAAGGTCTGTGCCCATATTGAATATTCTCCTCCCTTTTTTGCTACTTATTGGTTATCTTCTAGGAAAGAAGCACAGATCTTGGTGTTGTAACTCATTTTAAGAATAATTGTATGGCTTTCTCCCTCCATCTGCTCTTTTGAAAAAATGGAGTCATTGCAGAATGGTTCTAGGGTTTCTTGTAACTGTGATTAATGTCAATGTGATATTAAATAGTTTGTGATTTTTAAAAAATAACAGAGCTCCAAGACTTGGAGCAACTATTGCAGGTTTTTAAGATAAGGAAAAAGGAGCGTTTGTTATGATTCTCTCAAAAAAGACTTGTTTCATATCTACTGTATTTCAGGAATTTTGTTGGTGAAGCAAAGCTTGCATTCTAGCAAAGTGCACAGATACGTGAATAAATCTGCATGATATTGTGAGATGAGCTATAAAGATGTGTACAGAATGTGACAAAAAGGACTTTGTTTGGCAAGGTCCAAGGAAGCTTGCAAAGGAGGTATTATTTGAGCATCTAGGATGAATGGGAGCCCACTCATGGACAGGTGGAAGAAGAAAATGTCAGGCCAGGGGAATAGCATATGCAAACACATACAGTTGTGAAAGAGCATGGGAGCTTCTTGTTTGCAAGCAGGCTTTGTGTGAAGAAGTAGCAGGAAGTAATGGAAGGTGGGTAGCAGATGATCTGTGTCAGCCTTTCCCAACCCATGTTCCTCATCTGAACCACAGAATTCAGAGGATGATTTGTCAATGATCATATTTAATGCCAGTCCAGATGCATGAAAGAGAAGTCTTACATACAATGACTGCTTTAGGGTATTGGAAATCCCAGGTTGAAGGGGACTAGATTGTATGAAACTATTCATTTCATCAGACATAATCACATTCATATTTAGAACTATACTTTTGAGAGCTGATTAAAAATAGAAGGAGAAAAATGGCAGGGAAACAAAGGTATGAAGCAATTGTGATAGTGATCCACACAGAAGATTATTAGAAGATTATTAACACAGAACAGGGAAACTGTTCCAGAGATTTGTAGAAGGCGGTATCTGTGTGATGTGGTGGTTGACTAAATGTGGAAAACGAGAAAGAAGACAAGGATGATGCTGAGCTAGAAAGCCAAGGGGCCTTTGTGGATGGTGGTACCTTTATCTGAGCTAGGCAAAGTTGGTTTGAAAAGAAGGTAATGATTTCCATTTTTGTCTTGCTGATCCATCTTATCTTTATCCAGGTATACTAGAAGTATGGGCATTGAAGAGCTTGATTAATGTGTTAGTCCATTTTGTGTTACTATCAAGGAATACTGGTGGCTGGGTGATTTATAAAGAAAAGAGGCTTATTTGACTCATAGTTTTGCAGGTTGTACAAGTGTGGCGCCAGCACCTGCTTCTGGTCAGGACCTCTGGAAGCATTTACTTGTGGTAGAAGGCAAAGGGGGAGCAGGCATGTCACGTGGCAAGAGAGGGAGCAAGAGAGAGGAGGAGGGGCCCGGCTCTTTTTAACAATCAGATCTCCCATGAACTAATAGAGAAAGAATTCACTCATTACCATGAGGACAGCAACAAGCCATTCATGAGTGGTCCACCCCCAAGGCCCAAACACCTTCCATTAGGCCCCACCTCCAACATTGGAGATCAAATTTCACATGATAGTTGGAGAGAACAAATATCAAAACTATATCCCTTATTAAGAGTCTTGACTAAGAACAGAAGAGGACTGAGGAAATCATCTTAGGCACACCTATTATTTAAGAGTTTGGGGGAAGAAAGAAGGGCCCGTGATGGAGACTGAGAAGGAAAGGCAGAGATAAGAAAAAGACCAGAAAAGGGTGGTTTCCCCAAATCCCAGGAAATATGACTTTTAAAAACTAGATCAGGATTGACGCACAGAATAGGGTGGAAACGAGAATGCCCATTGGTTTTGGCATTTTAGAGGACACAGCTGACCCTGGAGCAGTTTAGGAAGCATGATGGGGATGATGATCATATGGTAGAAGCTTCTAGAGGCTAGCTGGTTATAATGAGGTCCCGAGTCTTGAGTGAAGAAATGGAGACAAAGAGAAGATGTGAGATTAGAGTATAGTACAGGCATAAGAGAGGGATCTTATGTTTCATTTTCCTAAACAAAAAACAAAAACAAAAGAAGAAGAAGAATGGCTAAGGATGTACTTAGAAGATATAGGGGAGAGGATATAATAGAAAGAAGAAAGAAATAAAGAAATAGGCCAGGTGCAGTGGCTCAAGCCTATAATCCCAGCACTTCTGGAGGCTGAAGTGGGCAGATTGCTTGAGCCCAGGAGTTCAAGATCAGCCTGGGCAACATGGCGAAACTACGTCTCTACAAACAAACAAAAACACAAAAATTAGCTGGGTGTGGTAGCATGTGTCTGTGGTCCCAGCTACTCAATTGGAAGCCGAGGTAGGAGGATCTCTTGAGCCCAGGAGGTTGAGGCTTCAGTGAGCCATGATGGTGCCACTGCACTCTAGCCTGCACAACAGAGCAAGATCCTGTTTCAAGGAAATAAAAAAAAAAAGGAATTAAAGAATAATGACAGAGTAGGCAGAAGAAAGCCTGCTACAGGAATGAGAGCCCAGAATGTGGTGTGGTCTTAGGAAGGAGGAAGGACTCTTTTTTCTCCAGGATTGAGGAGAGAAAACAGTGGACCATCATGTCACCAAATGGAAGCGAGGTCCAGAGGGTATCAGGAGAATTAAAGGAAGCTTTCATTAACCTGTAACTTAAAGAAACATTGCTGTGTGCTTATTGTTCCCCATTCTGTTATTTGATAATGGGAGCTCTGTGACCCATAGTTTCAAATTTAAACTCATATGGAGTTTACAGTGTTTTTCAGTCCGGGATTTCTGCCACCATTTGTCATTCTAGAACACTTTGGGGAATGATAGACCAGGATTGGTCATCTTTTGTACAGCTTATTATGTTCAGAGTTGATTATTGATTGACAAATACCCCTCTCATCTCTCTTTCTCTCTCAACCCTTGCTCTCATGGAGCACTGCTGCTCAAAGTATACATCCCTTCAGTTACCTATATTTTATAGTATTCTCTACCTCCAGTAAATGCAGTTCTTTTCTTTTTCTTGCTTGTTTTTCCCTTGATGTTTTCTAACTTTTTTTTTTTCTGAGGTGGCTAGTAATAGTTGTCATGTTGTAAACTATAGATGAATCTTCTGTGGATTTTTGTATATGTACCATTGGTCTTTATCTTGATGATCTAAACAGATGAGGGAAAAGAGTTGAAGAGAAATGTAGGAAATAGGCATCTCTCTCTTTGGACTGCAGGGCTTTCCAAAAGCTCTAAGGTTGTGTGTGTTGTTCCACCGGGCCTAGAGGGATAGAAAACCTCCTCAGAACCAGTGACTGCTCCTGGTGAAAATCAAAGTTTAGGCCAATGCTATCTGGGGACCTCAGGAGAAAAGGAAACAGCCAGGATAGAAGAGTTTGATAGGATTTTGTGGTAACCTACAATTTCATATAATTCAACCTAGTGATTCTAAAATGTACTTTTGGATCATAATCCCTTCAAAAGCTAGGGACTGCTATGCTTGATTATGTGTGAGAGTCCCTTTTCTGTAAATCATTTTTTGGTTATAATTATAAGCAGCATGCACACATATTAGGTTTTTACAGACTGTTACTCATATAGCGTGGTCATTTGGCCACAACTAAAACTAGGTAAGTATTGGTCACAAGCTGGGACAGCTTCCCTGGGGTCCTACTGCATGCAGCTCAACTTCAGTCCCTGAGATCTCCAAACTCTTACTCTAGGCAAACAGTTCTCAACAGGCTACAAAGTCTGGACATGCTGTTGATTGTCTTGGAGGGAAGGAGGATTCTACTGGCATATTGTGGGTGGAGGTTAGGGATGCTGCTAAACATCCTCAATACACAAGACAGGCCCTCATAATGAAGAATTTTCTGGCCCAAAATATCAGTAGTGCCAAGGCTAAGAAACTTGTTCTAGACTGAGCATTAGAGAACTCAAGAAAATACCTGCAAACTTGTATATCATCCTTTTTAGTGGTATGAAAAGTTTATAAACAGAAGGGCGGAACTAAGAAGAATTAAGTTTGGAGAAGATATAATAGAATAAAATGGATTGCCTAAATATCCTACAGTTGTGAAAATGCCTGTCTGGTGAACATGCTCAGAGAACTTAGACTTGGATAGTTTTAAAAAAGAGTTGGGTCATCAGAGAGTGAGTTTCTGATGGAATGTGACAGTGCCAAATTTTTTCTACTGTTTTAGTGAAAGGAAATGAAAACAAGAACAGAGGTTATAGAATAGGATAAGAGGGATATTGCCATATGGAAAGTAAACATTTAAAACTTTACTTATTCCTTTTGAATTGAGTAGTTGATGTGTCTACTACTATGGTTACTAAGGTGGGTACATTTTTTGGGTATGAATAGTGGTATAGGTATGAATGGTGGGGGGCAGGGGGGAAGTAATATGATAAACTCTTTAATCCTGAATTTTTAAACTTGATACAGAGAGGTCTAGCCTTTTATTTGGCATAAATTACCTGGGTGTCCCAGAAAGTTCTGTAAATATATTTGACTGAGTTGCTCTTAGCTCTGAGAGCTATAAAGATATATTAAGAGATGTCCTTATAAAGAGCTGTTAATAATTGAGTATATGAAGTATTATCTGTGCTATGGGAAAGACAGCTGTATTTTGATTTAGCTTAACTTTTTGAAAAAAAAATGTTAAGTGGACATGAGTAGTATATAATTTTGTGTTGCTGATTGTGAACACTGAAGTTTTTTAAATCTTAGAAATCACTTTATTCTAGAACTATATTCTGATTAATATTTAAGTTCTCCAGGTAGCTCACCAAGCCTGAAGTGCATTGAAGCCTAGGGCTGAACTACTGGAAGAAACTAATCATTGTTACAGTGTTTTAAGGATTAAAAACATAAAGTTCTATTTGGGGGTGTCAGAAAGATCTTTCCTCTTGACTCCAAACTATAGTGGAACTAGGAACTTGATTCATTTTTCTACCTGTTGGATAGAAGAGAGTGGAACGGATTGGCCTGGTCAAGGATCTCAGCTGTGCAGGGCCTCCTAGAAAAAGAAGAGATAGGGCCTGGGGCTTCAGGGGTTGACCTACTGAAAGGTTTGCCTTTCTGCTGCTATCAGCTTTTATTTCTAAATTTCTGACCAGTCTTCATTTCTCCCAACAATTTACTTATCAGCAAATGTAGTCTCAGCAACTTCTCTTCAGTGTTTTTAAAGAAGTGGAAAAACAATATTTTTAAAAACTAGTTTTCCCTTTTCTTTTTTTCTCCTAGGAATTAAGGATATTTATGGAGGGGAAGCTTAAATTCAGGTGGCCCTCCGTATCTATGGTGGATTGATTCCAGGACTCCCTGTGGATACCAAATTCCGTGGAAGCTCAAGTGCCTGATATAAAATGTAGTGTTTGCATATAACCTGTGCACATTCTCCTGTATGCTTTAAGTCATCCCTGGATTACTTATAATACCTAACACAATGGAAATGCTATGTAAATAGTTGTTATCCCATATTGGTTTTTTATTTCTATTTTTTTATTGTTGTATTGTGTGTGTGTGTGTGTGTGTGTGTGTGTGTGTGTGTGTGTGTGTGGTGGTTTTCTTTTCAATTATTTTCCATCTGAATTTGGTTGAATCTGAGGATGTGGACCCTGTGGATACAGAAGGCCAGCTGTATTTTTTTTTCATTTCACTTAGGTATTATTTCTTTCTTTTTACTTAAATCCTGCAGTAAAGTGAAATTATGTATTGAGAACTACAGTTGTATTCCTTGGTACTTCCGAGAGAAAACAGACTTGAATTGTTATTGGATGATTCCTCCTAGGAAGTAAGATGAGGGCCATCTTAGATCCAGTCCTGTGATAGCCTTGGAATGAAAAATAGAAAAGAATTTGGGAGACATCTTAGAGATATAGATACAGCAAAGGAGAAAAGTCCAAAATGCCCGCAGCAGCAGTTGCCATTTCTGAACTATTTATTTTTAGGAAACATAAGTTTCACGTGTGTGGGTAGGCAGCTTGATTGGAACAGAAAACTGATGCGTTGTGTCTGCTGTTTGAGTCCCATTTATGAAACACTGCTTTTTCTTTTCTTTTCTTTTTTTTTTTTTTATGGCTTGAGAGCACTCTACCAGAAAGTATTGAATATAAGGAGTTAACTAAGGATAAAATAGCTATTCTTTTCTGTGGATAGAGCATGAGGGTTAGATATTTTCAAAAGACATTCAGGGCTGGTCAATCAGTGTTGGGAGATGGTAAGTTTACCAATATGGTAAATTCTTCTCTAGAGACACCTAAAATACTGTTTTGGAGATAATTTGAATGTAAACTCCTGAAGTTTATTTTTAGTTCAAGGTTCTTTGAAAAAAAAAAAAACCTCAAGGCTGTCGTGTAAATAGGACGTGTGTTAATTTACCTGACATACTTGAAGACTAGACATGGTAATTGATCATTGTGTGGCAGTAGCAGGAAATCAGTAACCCAAGCTGCTCTATCTTCTAAAATCTCCCTAGCAACGGAGTCAGCAAAGGCCATCCTTCCAGCAATTACTGCCAGCTTAGAGAACTGGCTTGAGATTCTTTGCGGATTGCCCAGAACACCTAGATCTTCTGTTTCAGTAGTGTGTTACAAATGGTCATTTTCCACCTCTATAGAATGATCTGTGTTTTTACTTATCCTTTTAAAGTTCTATTCCTATAAATTTCTGATTCTTAAAGCACAGAGTTCTTTTGAGAATCCCATGATAATTTATAAGAAAACAATCAAAAGAGGATAAAATATAAAAGCAATATAGTATTTCAGCTGGCATGCATGTATTATTTCTATCTCACAGAAAACTGTAGGATAAGGAAATCGAATGACTTGCTTAAAGTCACATTGTTAATGACACAACAAGCTATGCACAAACCCTAAAAGACAGAAATATAAATTTCCCATTTTTGTCTAAATAATTTTCTACTACCCTAGGGATTGACAATATTTGGCACATGGCCAGCTTCCCTCCACCATCCCCTTCTGAAGTAATAGTGGTGCTTGGCCCTAATTTCAGACTCATGCAGGTGGTTGGAAATTTTGCTGGCTCTTGGAGCTCTGTGAGTTCATGGTGTTACATTCATGGTCATTATCTCCTCTACTCCAACTGGTCAGAAAAATCATAATCAGTAATTTATACTGTTCATTCTGAAGTGTTGCTGATGCCTGTACCTCAGACTGGCCTACATTGAGAACAGTTTGGGGTATAGCTTGCCAGTGATTCTGAAATGACTGACATGACTCTGAGGGCACCCCCTTATCTGCTCCATAGAAAGTAGAAATCCCTTTGGATGTGTCTCAAACATTGCACAAGGCATGGAGTCTCTTGTGGTTGGGAATGAAGTTAAGAAAGAGAGTGACAAGTAGGTGGAAGTGGGTGGAAAGAGAAACATGAACTAGATACAAGCATGGCTCACCTACACTGCTTTTCTTTCCTTTTTCCAGAGAGTGTACAAGAGGTATTTTGTCCAGTTGTTCAGGGGCTGCAAGCTTATCATTCTTTGTTCCTTTGGTGTCTTCCTCCCCACATCAAATCTATCAGCTATTCCTCTTGGCTCTGCTTTTGGAATATCCAGAATCCTACCCTTTTTTTTCCCGCTTCTATCCCATTGCCACACTAATATAGGCTCATTGTCACCACTCACCTGAACTATTAAAATAACCTCTTTTATTTGTCTCCCTGACTCCCCTTTCCCCACCCAGTCTTTGCTCCATATAGCCACAATAGTAATTCTTCAAAATAAAACTTGGGTCACAATACTCCCCTGACCAAAACCCTCTAGCAGCTTCCCATTACATTTTGAATGAAATATCATGTCCCTTCTGTGACCTATAATGCATAGAGTTGTCTGGAACCTGGTCAGTTCTCTGTCTGCCACTCTGTCCCTTGCTTGCTGTTCTCCAGTCATGCTGACTTTCTGGTTCTTTCTTGAATCCGTCAGGCATGCCCTTGCCTTAGGACCTTTGCTTTTGCTGCTTTCCTCTGCCTGGAATGTTCCTTCCCAAGATTACTGAATCGCTGGCTTTCTCACTACATTTAGACCACTTTAAATTTCATTTCCATGGAGAGGCCTTTTCTGATCACCCTATCTGAAGCAGTATCCTCTATCTATTTATCTTCTTACTTTTTTATTTTTCATAACATTATCTGTGCTCGACGTTGTATATCTAGTTGTCTGCCTGTTTCCTTCATTAGAATGTGTGCTCCATGAAGGCAGACACTGTCTGTTTTGTTCACTGCTATTATATGTAGATAATAGATAGAACAGTGCCTGGCACATAGTAGGCACTAAATAAAAATGTGTTAATGAATTAATATATTAATCAACAAAGGATGCCACATTCTGTTTTTTTTTTTTTTCTTGTTTTTTTTTGAGACAGGGTCTTACTCTGTTGCCCAAGTTGGAGTGCAGTGAGGCAATCATAGTTCATTGTAACTTTGAATTACTGGGCTCAAGTGATCTTCCCATCTCAGCCTCCCAGCAGCTAGGACTTAGAGATGATGATGTCTATCCATTTTGGCCCATCTGGTCTCGAACTCCTGGCCTCAAGCAATCCTCCTGCCATGGCCAAATCTTTTTTGACATAGGCAGCCAAAGGGTGAATCTAATTATAATTTGTGTGTGTGTGTGTGTGTGTAGTGTGTGTGTGTGCGTGTGTGTGTTCCTTCAAGTGTATCAGGCTCTGTGCTATATACTTTGCTTGCATCACCCAATTTAGTAAAACAGCTGTCAGGTAGGTGCTATTATTATCTCCCTTATGATAATAAAGAAATTGAGGTTAAGAGAGGCAACTTTGCTCAAGTTCACACATTATTAAATAATATAAGGTAATTGAACTAGGTCTCGTCTGGCTCCAAAACCTAACTCGATAACTGTGATATATGCTGCATTTCCTAATTTTGAATCTGCCAAAATCCTATTGGGGAACAAATAGTGTAAGAATTTTTGTAGCATATATTTCCACAGAGGACTACAAAAAATTACAAAGTATATATATATTTTCTTCAAGATGAAATTTCAAGTTACTGAAATAGTTTAGAAACCAGATTACATTAAAGTTCACATGTTAATACAATTATTTATTCAGCTATATCAACTGAAGTAAATAATGTTGCATTAAAGTTGACATGTTAATATAAATATACAAGTATTCAGCTATATCAACTAAAGTAAATAATGTATTTTAAAGCTCACATTATCTTTCTATTTAAAGAAGAATCTATTTGAGGAAGGATATTTGTTGTTAAATTCTACAAATAAAATTTATTGTATTAGGCATATTTATAAACTGCTCCCCTTTATCTCTATAAGCTTAGAAGGTGTCTATTTTTTTCTTACTTGCCCTATTCATCCATTATCTTCAGTTAGCAAGTAAAGGTTATCACTTCCTATTCTTCTTTTCTCCTCCTCTATTCTCATTTATGCAGTTCTCAGCACCTCCCCTTCGGGTATCCCTCCCACCTAAACCCTCACTAGGTTGTTTCATTTGACAATGGAGAGCCCCCCTAGCTTAGTCTTGCCTAGACTTGTACAGTTCACCAAATACCTACCTTTACCCTCCCTTCTTCTAGGAAGTGCATGACATGTCCAATATCCTCTTTATATTCTTGTTCTGATGATTCCCTGTCTTTACCATGTTACCTCAGAACTTCTCTATGCAGAATTTATATTTTATAAAATTGTTTCACATTGTTAGGTCTTCATTCCGCATGGGAAAAAGATAGTCCCTTTCTCCATCCCAAAATATAACCCATTAAGTATCTGTAACCAACTCACCTGAAACTGAACTTAGGCAAAGGGCTCTTATCCCACAGGAAGACACTACTGCAATTTTGAACAAGCCTTGTGATTTTGAGGAGCAGTGAGATACTCAGAGAAAGTTAGAACTGGAAGATACTTGAGAGGCCATAGGTCTGGTTCCTTTTCTTTGGTGTTTTGTTGTAGCTTGTATCACTTAGCATGCATTTGGTTGCAAGTAACAGAATACCCCAACTAAGGACAAAACAATAAAATTAAAATTATTTATTATCTTTTTTTTTTTTTTGAGATGGAATCTGTCTGTGTTGCCCAGGCTGGAGTGCAGTGGCACTATCTCCACTCACAGCAACCTCTGCCTCCCTGGTTCAAGCGATTCTCCTGCCTCAGCCTCCCAAGTAGCTGGGACAGGTGCCCACCACTATGCCTGGCTAACTTTATTATGTTCTTAGTAGAGACAGGGTTTCACCAGGTTGGCCAGGCTGAGGTCAGGTTTCAAACTCCTCACCTCAAGTGATCCACCCACCTCGGCCTCCCAAAGTGCTGGGATTACAGGCGTGAACCACCACATGTGGCCTACTATCTTTCTTAACAAGAAGTCCCCAGTAGGGGTTCTTCCAGAGTTTGATTTGCAGTGAAAACAAAACAAAACAAAATAAAACAAACAAACAAACAAAAAATCATTCAGACCCAGGTGCTTTCTATAACTCTCATCTGCTATCTTCAACTTACAGGTAAAGTCTGTCCTCCTGTTGAGATGGCCATGACATCACATGCGTACACAACTATATTCTTGAAGGAGAGGAGACATGTTTCATTCTGTTTATTATATTAATGACAACTTTGTTTATTATGAAAGAAAAAGTTTTCCCAAGTGACCTCAGCAGACTGCCGCTTACATATCTAGCTACACGGGTAGCCCGGATTGCACCTGTCTGGCATTTTGACCTTTCTGATGGGCAGAGAAGGGATGGGGGCAGGATTCTGCTGGCAGAGAAGAAGAGGGAAGGAAATAGCTGTTGGTGAGGCAATGTTAATGTCTGTCATTTGTGCTGAACCCAAGAAGAAAAATGTCTGAATCATCTGTATCACTTTTTCCTATCGTCGAGATAGCAACAATATTTTTCTCTTTACAAATGTTTGCAAGTTTGAACTCTTTGATTGTTGTTAACTAGAAGGGAGGGATCAAGGAAAGGAGGGAGATACAATGGATACTAGTTTGCAGGGGCTACCAAAATATCATAGACTAGATGCTTATAAACAACAGAAATTTGGTTTTCACAGTTCTGGAGATGGGAAGTCCAGCATAGTCAGGTTTTGGTGAGGGTTCTCTTCTGTACTATACACTGCTGACTTCTTTTTGTGCCCTTACATGGTGGAAAAATTAGTATGCTCTCTGGGGACTCTCTTATAAGATACTAATCCCATTCATGAGGCCTCTACTCTCATGACATAATCATCTCCCACAGTCTTCCTCTCCTCATACCATTACATTGGGGGTAGATTTCAACATATGAATTTGGTTGAGGGGACACAAATATGCAGCCCATAACAGAAAGGGAAGAAGGAAGGAATGAGATGTAAATTTAAAAGAATTATAATATATATTTATATGATATATATATATATATATGTTTGTCCATGTGGCAAATATTCTGAGCTATTATTATGTGAAAGGAATATTTTTAAATTGCATTTTAGTGGGACCTTAGACTGTGGTCTGTAGTTTCTCATTTCTCTTTGTGGAAGCTCAAGTTTACATGATGATTATAAAATAAAAGAATGGACCGCCACGGTGGCTTATGCCTGTAATCCCAGCACTTTGGGAGGCTGAGGCGGGCGGATCATGAGGTCAGGAGATTGAGACCATTGTGGTTAACATGGTGAAACCCCATCTCTACTAAAAATACAAAAAAAATTAGCCGGGCATGGTGGCGGGCACCTGTAGTGCCAGCTACTCGGGAGGCTGAGGCAGGAAAATGGCATGAACCTGGGAGGCAGAGCTTGCAGTGAGCCGAGATGAAGCCACTGCACTCCGGCCTGGGTGACATTGCGAAACTCCGTCTCCAAAAAAAAAAAAGAATGACCAATTTTTATACCCCTTTCTGACATTTGTGCAAAGGAAAATTGCTGTACTAGTGGGGTTTTATAGAGTCATATAATTAAACTTAGGGAGAGATTTTAAAATGGAATAGAGGATACTTTCCTAAATTAGGCTGCTGATAAAAGTATCATAACAGTGAAACAGAAAGTAATCCTTTCTAATTTGTTGATTCACTTATGTCTAGTGAGAGTTATTGAAAGAATTGGCCTGTAATATCTACTATTAGTTTTAGTATGAAAGTATTTTAGATTCAGACATATGACAAGCCAGTTATAGCCATCTTTAATTTATTAAGTGTCTTTTATACATGAAGACCTGTGGTAGGTACTAGGGATCCATAGATACAGATATGGCCCCCTTATTACTGGTTAGACTTTGAACTCCAGCTGGGGAGAGACCTACGTAGACTAACAATGATAATTCTGTGTAAAAAGGACTACCATAGAGTCATGTAGGGTGATAATTACCACAAATGACAGTGTTCATCACGTAAAATAGTTAATATTATCCTTATTTCTAGGTGAAAAAAAATGGAACTGCAGAGTGGTCAAATTAATTTGTCCATAAGTTGCAGAGTGAGATTGTGAACTAGACCACTTGCCCCCAGTCCAGTGTCCTTTGCCTTACTTGCAGGGAAGAGAAAATCAAAGTCTCTCTTCTATTTGAAGAGAATATTAGAAAACACTTCATGGAGAATATAGTATATGAGATTGATCTTGAGAGATGAGCTCAATAGTGTGAAGGCAGAGACGTTCTAGGCAATGAGAATAGCATGTAAAGGTATCATAATAATTTTGCTGGCACAATTTGTAGCAGAGAAAAGATTAGTAAGGTAGCTGAGTCTTCTAATGAGAGGCCGTGTACTCAAAATATAAGATATAAAGTATATACTTCAGGTATTTATATTTTATTAAATGGACAGCAGGAAGCCCCGGGGCGGGGGGGGGGGGGGGGAGTTGAGCAAGTGACAACTATGATCAGAAGGGCACACATGAGTAGTTAATTTTTCACAAATGTATCTAGTTGTGCTAGAGATGACTCAGAGAAGAGTTTGTAGAGCAGTCCAAGCAACAGATAACAAAGGCCCTGTCATAAAGAGCTATGTTTTCCTAGGATTTAAGTGATTGACAATCTCATATAGTAGTGGGAAAAGAAGTAGGTGACCACAAATTTGAGAACTATTTAGATTTGTTGCTATTTTCTTGTTTTAGTGAACAATTATTTATAACTCCTGAAAGTTAAAGTTGTCTTTATACTTACACCTATTTTCTTCATTCTCTTGTTTATGATATATCTCACCTTAGAGAGATTTTCTAATATTAATTTTCAATTGTTTCAAACTACCAAAAAGAGAGACTGATACTTTGTGGCAGGATGGGGTAACAAGTAGCAGAGTGAGATTGTCTTTATTTTCACTCATGCCTGAGACAACCAAAACACTGGACAAAAAAGCATATTAAATAAGTGTTGTCAGTATATTGAACACCAGACAAAATAAACCTGAATTTATCACAAATAACATGATCTTTCACGCAGAAAATATGATGGACTCTACCAAAAAGAACTAATAAGCAAGTTTAGCAGAGTTTCAGAATACAAGATCAAGATATAGAAATCAATTATATTTCTCAATATTGGCAAGAACATTTGGATATTGAAATGAAAAATAAATATCACCATGTCTTGAAGAAGTATAAAACATTAGGAATGTATCTGGCAAAATATGTGTAAGACTAATATGCTGCAAAGAACAAAACATTGCTGAGAGGAATTAAAGACCAAAATAAATAGACCATGTACATGGATTGTAAAACTCAATAATGTTAAGATGCCAGTTTACCCCAAATTAATCTATAGAGTCAACATATTCCCAATCAAAATCCCAGAGGCCTTTGTTGTTGTTAAAGTTGATAAGCTCAATCTAAAACTCATATGGAAACACAAAGGACCTAAAAGAGCCAAAAACCATTTTGAATAAAATATAATAAACTTGGAGGGCTAACACTACCTGATCTTATGAATTATGATAAATTTATAGTAATCAAGATAGTGTGGTATTGGTATAAAGACAGACAGACAGGTAAACAGAACAGAATAAAGAGTCCTAAAAGAGACTCAAAGATGTGTGGTCCATTTATTTTTCACAAAGACACAAAGGCGATTCAGTGGAGAAAGAATAGTTTTTTTTTTCAGCAAATGGCTTTGGAACAATTTGATATCCATATGCAGAAAAATGAAACATCCATACCTCATACCATTTATAAAAACTCACAATGTATTATTGACCTAAGTGTACATACAACCCTAAAACCATAAAATGTGTAGAAGAAACATAGAAAATCTTTGTGACCTTGGATTAAGCAAAGATTTCTTAGATATGACTCCAAAAGTATAGTCCATAAAAGAAAGCCTCCATAAATAAGACTTCATCATAATTTAAAATTTCTGTTCTTTCAAAGACACTGTTAAGAAAATGGAAAGAGAAGCCATAGACTTAGAGGAAATATTTGCAAGTGACATATATGATAGAGGACTTGATACAGAATAACTCAATAATAATATAATCCAATAAAAATAGGAAAAGACTGTATACCAATGGCAAACAAACAAATGAAAAGCTCATGACATAAATGTTTAACACTATTATAGTCATTAGGGAAATGCAAAGAAAAACCACCGAGAGATACTACAACATATCTGTTAGAATAGAATAGAAAAAAAAAAAAAAAGACCATATCAAGTCTTGGCAGGGGTGTAGAGCAACTAGAATGCTCATACACTGCTGGTGGTAATGTAACATGGTAGAAATGCCATCAGGCAAGAAAGTAGTTCCCTAAGATTAAATATTTGAACTTGGGAAGATATACATGGAATGTTTTTGGTAGTTTGAAAAACAGCTTTCTGAAAGCAGTTCCCTAAAATTAAATGTTTACTTAAAAATGACTCAACTATTCTACTTCTAGAAAATTACCCAAGAGAAATGAAGACATATGTCCGTATAAATAGGTATATGTAAATGTTCATAGCAGCTTTATTTGTAATTGCCAAACACTGGAATCACCCTTAATTCATCAACAGGTTTATCAACAGGTGAATGAATAAATAATTTTCGTATGTTCATACAATGGAATATACCTCCACAATAAAAAGGAATGAATTATTGATACATTCAATAACATGGATAAATCTCAAAATAATTAGCTAACTGAAAGAATCCAGTCATTCCCTCTCAAGAAAAAAATTTTATTCCCTTCACATACAATTTAGAATATGCAAATTTATTTATATTGACTGAAAGCAAATTGATGGTTGCTAAGGAACAGCAGGAGAAGAGAAAGAGGAATTTTTAAAGGATATGGAGAAACTGTTAGAGGTGATGGATATGTTAATTATCTTATTTTTGGTGATAGTTTTATGAATGTATAGGTTTGTCAAAACTTATCAAATAGTACACTTTACATATGTGCAATTCTATTGTCAACTATACTTCAATAAAGCTGTTTTATAAACTACCAAAAAGATACCAGATACATCTTCCCAAGTTCAAATAAAACTTAGAATTCTAAGAAACTGATACATGACCTATACATAGCATTTAGATCTCACAATTTTTAAGAATTTTTTTCACCCGGGAGGCGGAGCTTGCAATGAGCCGAGATTGCGCCACTGCCCTCCAGCCAGGGGGACAGAGCAAGACTCCGTCTCAAAAAAAAAAAAAAAAAAAATTTTTTTTCTGTGTGTTTATATCTATACTTTGTTTTTTAAATTCTTTAAATGAAAATTATCTTTTTGGTGAGAGAGTAGAGCAGTAGAAACATATAGTAACTACTTATGAGAGCATTTGGAGCAATCACTATGGAAAAAAGCTTTCAAGTTAAATATGTGCATATCCTACAACCTAGCAATTCTCTTTCTAGGTATACAGAAGGCCTTGACCTATGATGGTTCGACCTCTGACTTTTCAACTTTACAATGGTGTGAAACAATTTTGTTGTTGTTGTTGTTGTTGTTGTTGTTGTTTTTGAGGCGGAGTCTTGCTCTGTCGCCCGGACTGGAGTGCAGTGGCCGGATCTCAGCTCACTGCAAGCTCCACCTCCCGGGTTTACGCCATTCTCCTGCCTCAGCCTCCCGAGTAGCTGGGACTACAGGCGCCCGCCACCTTGCCCAGCTAGTTTTTGTATTTTTAGTAGAAACGGGGTTTCACCGTGTTAGCCAGGATGGTCTCGATCTCCTGACCTCATGATCCGCCCGCCTCAGCCTCCCAAAGTGCTGGGATTACAGGCTTGAGCCACCGCGCCCGGCGAAACAATTTTGTTTTTGATGTTCAGTACAGTATTCAATAAATTACGTGATATATTCAACACTTTATTATAAAATAGGCTTTGTGTTTGATGACTTTGCCCAACTATAGGCTAACATCAGTGTTCTGAGCACATTTAAGGTAGGCTAAACTAAGCTATGATGTCCAGGAGGATTGGTGTGTTAAGTGCATTTTCAACTTAATAATATTTTTAACTCACAGTGAGTGTATAAGATATTACCCACAATAAGTCAGGGAGTATCTGTAGATGAAGAACAGTTGCTCTCAAATTGGTCTCAAGACTCTTTTGTACTCTTAAATTACTAAGGAACTGAAAAAACTTTTGTGTATGTGAGATATTTACTATATTAAAAATTACAACTGGGACAGCTTTTTAAAATTCACTTTTAAATAACCATAATAAATCTGTTAACATGTTACATATAAACATGTTAATACAAATAATATTTTTGGGGAAATAATTGTTTTAAAAAACAGTGAAAAGAGTATTATCATTTTACATTTTTATACATCTTTTTGATTTCTTACTCAATAAAGATGAGCATTTATATCTGTTTCTGTAATCAGTCTGTTTGGTAATATTATTTTAGTTAAGAGTGTGTGAAGAAAACCTGGCCTCATAAAGATACTCAGTTAGAAAACATTAGAACCATTTTAATAACCTTTTCAGAAAATTGTGAATATTCTTTTGATACTACACTACAATTCTCCAAGTTGTAGTTTCTTAAGTTTAAATTGCAACGTTGACTCTGAAACTATATCAGTGAATTTTTTTTAACTTTCTGTTACATTAAAATACATTGGTCTGTATCATACTTTGAATAGATTTTTTTACTCATGCATTGTTTTGTAATGTTATGCACTAGTCACTTAGAAAATATTGGTTCACTGAGTTATTTACACCTTCCAAATGTTAACTGATTTGATTATTTTAGCTAAAGTGTGTCTTTTATACTTTTGTCTCAACAAATATTTTACACAATGCTCTGCAAAGTGCTGTACATGAAGCAGACATTATCACCTTTAAGGAGCTGTGGCATGGTAGAAGTTATGACAAATATACATCTATTCTGAACACCCAGCAGGAACAAAGTGCCTCAAGTTTTAAAGCACAGGAAGGCCACATGGGACTGCATTTGAAAGGGACCAGGAAAGATTTCCTGAAGGATAAGGAAAAGTTCAATAAAGGAAAATATTGAGAGAAAGGTGTTGATGGAAAGGGGATGATGACAGAAATTTAAAATCAGTATAAATTAAGAAATAAGCCTGCCTTGATCCACTTGTAATTCAGAACAATTATTGATATCCTTTAGTCTAAGGAGTTTATAGATATTTTTCAGTGATGGAATATCAATTTTTAAAAACATGTATTTCGAAGAGAAATGCAATGCATAAAATGTATAGTTTAATGATTACCAAGTGTGGATTTGGAGTAAGAAGAATACATGTGCATTTTTGTTACAAGTGCATGTTTGTTGCATGGGATTGCCTAGGAAATGGGTATCACATGCAGGTCTCTGCAAGATAAGTATGGACTGTAACAGAAGTCATGCAGTGTCTGCTGTCCTGAGGAGGTTATCCTGTACTGTTGGAAGTACTTAAGTCTGTACTGTCCGGCTGTGGCTTAGCTTCTGTTGCTTAGCACATGATCTTTGGTTGTCCCAGCTAACTCTTTGACAGCATGAACTGATCTTCTGATGCTGGGCACTCCCTGTTGGCCAGTAGATAATTAAAAAAAAAAAAAATACACCTGTACTCCGGTGGCTCATGCCTGTAATCCCAGCACTTTGGGAGGCCGAGGCGGGCAGATCACAAGGTCTGAAGATCAAGACCATCCTGGCTAACACGGTGAAACCATGTCTCTACTAAAGATGCAAAAAATTAGCTGGGCATGGTGGTGGGCACCTGTAGTCCCGGGTACTCGGAAAGCTGAGGCAGGAGAATGGCATGAACCTGGGAGGCAGAGCTTGCAGTGAGCAGAGATCATGCCACTGCACTCCAGCCTGGGTGACAGAATGAGACTCTGTCTCAAAAAAAAAAAAAAATAAAAGAAAATACACCTGGACTCATAATACGTCGATGTGAACAGTGAATATGTTATAAAGGTTTACTCTCTTATAAACTCAGGTCAAATTATAGTAATTTAATGTATGCATGTTCTACGAAAGCTTACCTGTGTGTAGAATTCTTTTCTCTTTTAATATTTGACCTCATTCTGCCACTCATGTGAAAAGTATATTTACTAGCACCTTTCAAAGTTCGAATCCAAATGAGATATACTTTTAGCTATTAAGTTTGAAGAGTACATTTATGTTATTGCCTTCAAATGGCATATCGAATAAATGCCCACATTTGAGACATTGTGCTTATAGCAGTAACAAAGAAGATTAAATATATGAGGCTTAGCCTTCCTGGAGTTTATAATTTTAAAAATGGCATAAGTACCAGCAAACAGGTAAATTCAGAAGAGAGTACAGAATAAAATTAAGAAGCAAAATATACTCGAGAATAAATAAATATATTGGGTAAATAATGTATGTACATGTCCATGGGTAAAATATTACAGTTTAATTTTTTTTAATTTTGTTATCAGCTGTTATCAAAGTACTTTTGAGGTCGTATATTTTAGTAAACAGGTTTATATGTTCCAAGTTTGAAATGAATTTTTGTATATAATTGTTAATATCGTTGATTAATATCTTCTATTTTCATAGATTTGATCCAGGCTACCAACGAGACCAATGTTAATATTCCTCAGATGGCCGACACTCTCTTTGAGCGGGCAACAAACAGTAGCTGGGTGGTTGTGTTTAAGGCTTTAGTGACAACACATCATCTCATGGTGCATGGAAATGAGGTAAACTAAGTAAACTTTTAGCTTTTTTTGATGGAGGAAGGAGGCTTTTAGGAATAGCATGGTGATGATTTAAGGCTCTTTGAATTTTCACTAATTCGGAGAAAAAGAAAAGGAAATACACAGTTCCAGATCATCTAGAATACAAGTTTAATCTTCTCCTTAGTTATTTAACAAAAAATAAACTTTAAGCTAGACATTGTCTTAGAGATATGAGGTATAGGTATACCTCAGAGATATTGCGGGTTTGATTCCATACCACTGCAAAAAAAAAAAACCTTATATTGCAATAAAGTGAGTCACACAAATGTTTTGGTTTCCCAGTACATGTAAAAGTTACATTTACACTTATACTGTACTCTATTTAAGTGTACAATAGTATTATGTCTAAAAAAGTATATA
Organism: Piliocolobus tephrosceles; assembly: GCF_002776525.5. NCBI lineage: Eukaryota > Metazoa > Chordata > Mammalia > Primates > Cercopithecidae > Piliocolobus > Piliocolobus tephrosceles. The sequence continues at coordinate 88,760,413 of NC_045438.1, forward strand.
TCTTAATTTTAAAATCCTTTATTGCTAAAAAAATGATTATCAAATGATCATCTGAGTCTTCAGTGAGTTGTAATCTTTGCTGCTAGAAGGTCTTGCCCTGATGTTGATGGCTGCTGACTGATTAGGATGGTGGTTGCTGAAGTAACTGCAGAAATTTCTTAAATTAAGACAACAGTGAAGTTTGCCACATCAATTGACTCTTCCTTTTACAAAAGATTTCTCTGTAGCATTCAATGCTCTTTGATAGCATTTTATCTACAGCAGAACTTCTTTCAAAATTGGAGTTAATCTCTCAAACCTTGCTACTGCTTTATCAGCTGTTTATGTAATTTCTATACCCTTTCTTGTTATTTTAACAATGTTCACAGTATCTTTACCAGGAGAAGATTTTATCTCAATAAACCACTTTCTTTCTCATCCATAAGAAGCAACTCCTTATCCATTCAAGTTTTATCAAGAGATTATAGCAATTCAGTCCCATCTTCAGGCTCCATGTCTAATTCTAGTTATCTTGCTATTTTCCCACACATCTGCAGTTACTTCCTCTACTGGTCTTGAATCCCTCGAAGTCATCCATAGGGGCTGAAATGCTCTTCTTCCAGATTCCTGCTAATGTTGGTAACTGTATGTCCTCCCATGAATCACAAATGTTTTAATGGCATCTAGAATGGTGAATCTTTTCTAGAAGGTTTTCAATTTACTTTGCTCACATCCATCAGAGGAATCACTATCTATAGTAGCTATAGCCTTACAAAATGTATTTCTTAAATAACAAGACTTGAAAGTAAAAGTTACTCCTTGATCCATGAGCTGCACAATGAGTGTTGTGTTAGCAGTCATGAAAACAACATGCATCTCTCTGTACATCTCCATCAGAGCTCTTATGGTGACAAGGTGCATGTCAATGAGCAGTAATATTTTGAAAGGAATCTTTTTTTTCTGAGCAGTAAGTCTCAATAGTGGGCTTTGAATATTCAGTAAACCATTCTGTAAACAGATGTGCTGTCATCCAGGCTTTGTTGTTCCATTTATAGAGCACGGGCAGAGTAGGTTTAGTGTAATTCTTAAGGACCCTAGATTTTCAGAATGGTAAATCAGCATTGACCTCCACTTCATGTCATCAGCTGCCTTAGTCCCTAACAAGAGAGTCAGGCTGTCTTTTGAAGTTTTGAAGTCAGGTACTATATTCTCCTTTCTAGATAAGAAAGTTCTAGATGGCATCTTCTTCCAATAGAAGGCTGCTTTGCGTACATTGAAAATCTGTTTCATGTAGCCACCTTCATGAATTGTCTCAGCTAGATCTTCTGGATAACTGGCTACAGCTTCTTCATTAGCATTTCCTGCTTCACCTTGTACTTTTATATTGTGGAGATGACTTCTTTGCTTCATGAACTAACCTCTGCTAGCATCAAACTTTCATTCTGCAGTTTCCTCACCTTTCTCAGCCTTCCTAGAATTGAAAAAAAGTTGGGGCCTTGCTCTGAATTAGGCTTTGGCTTAAGGGAATGTTGTAGCTGGTTTGATCTTTTATCCAAACCACTCAAACATTCTCCATATCAGCAAGAAAGCTATTTCACTTTCTTACCATTTGTGTGTTCACTAAAGTAGCACTTTTAATTTTCTTCAAGACTTCTCCTTTATATTTACAACTTGACTAACTGGCACAGGAGAGCTAGCTTTTGGCCTTTCTCAGCTTTCGACATGCCACTCTGACTAAGCTTAATCACTTCTAGGTCTTGAGTTAAAGTGAGAGATGTGTGACTCTTCCTTTCACTTGAATATCTAGAGATCATTGTAGGGTTATTAGTTGGCTTAATTTCAATATTGTTGTGTCTCAGGGAATAAGGAGGCCTGAGGAGAGGGAGAAAGTCAGGGAAACAACCAGCGATGGTGCAGTCAGAACATACGCAACATTTACTGATTAAGTTTGCCATTATTTATGGGCACAGTTCGTGGCACCTCAAAACAATTACATTAGTAACATCAAAGATCACTGATGACAAATCACCAAAAAAGATATAATAATAATGAAAAAGTTTGAAATATTGTGAGAATTACCAAAATGTGACACAAAGTGAGCAGTGATAGACTGGCTTATCCCTGGGTTGCCACAAATCTTCAATTTGCAAAAAGTGCAATAAAAATAAAGCTCAATAAAATGAGATATGCCTGTGTCAAAATTATAGGTTCAAGAAATGGATATACCATGTAAACCTATTTTTAAGCAAAAATGTTAGAAGAAAGAACAATAGAATTATTTTTCCTATAGGAAAGATTCATTTGAATCTTTGAGTGAAAATTGCATTCATAAGATGTTTATTTTGGAAAACACTGATAAAATTAAAATTACCAATTTTATGTAGGATGCCTACTGAATCCTAATAAATTGTAGTATTTCCATTAGGTGCAGAAATGAAAGATCATACAATTTAATTCTAATTCACAAAGCTTTTTTTCCTCTCAGAGACATTCAGCATTCTAGGAAACTTTATAACTGAGCAAAAGAGATCACAATGAGAATTTGTCAAAAAAAAAAAAAATCCCTTTAGTATCAGAAATTGTTTAAAGGTATGATTTAAGCATATGTGTATTTAATTCTAATTTTTGTTTTTCAGAGATTTATTCAGTATTTGGCTTCTAGAAATACACTATTCAATCTCAGCAATTTTTTGGACAAAAGTGGATCCCATGGTGAGAATATTTGTATTTTATAATCTTTTGCCAATGCTTTGATTTTTGAAGTGAGACTATTAATCCAAAATCATTGCAACTGATAGCTTCATTGAATATTTAAGAATGTAAAAATAATTATATTTAAATATAGCTTTAAAATATTTAATTATAGACAACTCAGCATATAAAATATATATTAAGTTTATTTTGGGGATTTTTACTACATGTTTACCTTTAAAAGTAACAGTGGGTGTGCTAGACCCACGGTTGTTTTTTATGAAGGTACAGGAGACAATGAAATAAACGATGCCTTCTCAATTAAAAAAAATGATTCCAGTCTTAAATAAATTTTTTGTGTGGATTAATAGGGTTTGAACTGCATTCATTTGTTCATTGATCATATTCACTGTTTATCTGTTATGTGTAAAGCAAGCACATCAAGCAAATGGAACATTATCAGATGGCTGCATGAATTAAATCTGAAACTGGCTATTATTTGAAAAATGAACAAAAATTCAAGGAAAATTTTAAAAACATATTATGTACTGGAATGGTGGAATAAGTAATTGAATCATCCTGGAATGCCTCATGTCAAAAGTATTTTTGCCTAGAAGCAGGATTTTAAATGGGGTCTGACACAGTTATTGACCCTATCCTAGGACTATCACCATTTAGAGAGTAAAAAAAATAGTTGTATGCAAAGCACAGTTGAAGGTGTTTTATTAATTAGTTTTATTTCTTCTTTCCACTCCCCCAGGTTATGATATGTCTACCTTCATAAGGCGCTATAGTAGATATTTGAATGAAAAGGCTTTTTCTTACAGACAGATGGCTTTTGATTTTGCCAGGGTGAAGAAAGGGTATGTTTTTGTCTTTCTTATATTTATTAGAGGAGAATAAGTCCTTGAGGCATACTTGATTTATTTTAACTAAGCTTAAATGCCAGCTAATTTTCTTGAAGGCCCAGTTTACAATAACCTAAAAAAAGAAACTCAATAAATAATATTGTAGAAGTTAGCCTTGAAGGTGTAATATGCATTATTTTATTTATATCTTCATGCAGAAAAATCTGATTTGCTTCTCAGTTTATATGCTATCACATTTTTTTCTTCTCTCTAACCCCAGGACAAATTATGTAACATTTTATTTGTTAAAATTAACTCAAAATTTTTAAACATGTATGTACCTTTAAATAATTTACGAAGGAGGGAAGTAAGACAAGATTCACTTCAAAGTATAGTGACTGTAGGTGACAATAGCAATTTGACCTGGCACAGTGATACCTGTAATCCCAGTACTTTGGGAGGCCAACCTGGGAGAATCATTTGAGCTCAAGAGTTAAAGAACAGCCTGGGCAATGTAGGAGTTAAAGACCAGCCTGGGCAATGTAGTGAGACTTTCTCTCTACTAAAAATCAAACAAATTAGTCAGGTGTGGTGGTGCATGCCTATAGTACCAGCTGTTTGGGAGGCTAAGGCAGGAGGATTGCTTGATCCCAGGAGACTGAGGCTACAGTGAGCTACGTTCGTGCCACTGCACTCTACCTCGGCAACCCTGTCTCTAAGACCCTGTGTCTAAAAAAAAAAAAAAAAAAAAAAAAAAAAAAAAAAAAAAAAAAAAAAAAGATGGAAAATAGACAATTAGACAATAGCTATATGAATGTTTTTTGATTGAGGTGAATCTGAACTTTGATCTCTTTTTGAGGGATAGTATCATCCTAGAAAACACGTACATAAACACACACATGCACACACCATAATCAAACTAATTGTTAACACTACCAATTAAGAAAACCTCATTGAAACAGAAACACTTGAATTTTATCTATAATTACCGTTTATTTCCATCTAAATAGATGTATAAATCTAGTCAGAAACATTCAGCCACATATTTGTGCATATCTTATATCTGTTCCTCATTTGAAATAATGCAAGGTACTAGAACAGCTTTAATATTTTAGTCTCAAGAATCCACACAAAAAGATGTAACTTTATTTTTGCAATGGCTAACCTAACCTTAGTTTTGGACTACTTTTTTTTACCATAGTGGTGAAAAACATCAACTTGCATATTGAAAATAATTTATTGTAGATGAATACTTTATTATAGTAGGTGTTTTCCTTCACCCTCTTCTCACGAGAGATGATTCTAGCTCATATGCCTTCCTCTAACTTCTTACATGGCACTGTGCAACCATTGCTGATGTTCCCAGCTGCATTGTGACCTCTGCAATAGGTCCATGGCCTTCCTAGAAACTTCTGCCCACCTGTATGAACACATGTGGACACTTCAGGTTGCTTTCTCCACTGTTGGTCTGGGAGAGACCCTGAAAGTTGTACTGCTGCTCCTCAACCATCACCATCACTGGATACAAGGGCTTGCTAAGAGACCTGAAGGTGGAGATGGGGCAGTGCACCCTCTGACATCAGCATTAACCTTCAATCTCATCTTCTGTAGCTAAACTTTTACCTTTGTTTGGGAAAAGTGTTCTTATCAGCATGCATTTTTCTTCCCTTGATGGTTAATAGCATAAACCCTGTACTCCAAGTCATATACGTTTTATAAACCTCTCAGATATGTTTTCTCTTTCTCAAAAAAAGAAAAAAACCTAGCTTTTTAGAAAGTTTATTTTTTTGGGCAAAGTGGCTCATGGCTATAGTCTCAGCACTTTGGTAGATCATGGAGGGAGGACTGTGAGGTCAGGAGTTCAAGACCAGCCTGGGCAACATAGTGAGATTCCCATCCCTACCAAAACAAATTTTTAAAAATTTAACCAGATATGGTGGCATGCATCTGTAGTTCTAGCTACTCATGAGGCTGAGGCAGGAGAATCACTTGTGCCCAGGAGTTTGAAATTACAGTAAGCTATGATCATGCTGTTGCACTCCAGTTTGGGTGACAGAGGGAGACTATCTCAAAAAAAAAAAAAAAGAAAAAGAAAAAAAGAAAAAGAAAGAGAAGAAAACATACTTTTCAACACTATTACCTTTATTACAGAGTTAGAAAAATCCATTCAGAAATGCAACTTGCCTCTTTTATCCAGACTGCATTGCTTTCTTCCTAAGGACAGTACAGATAGAAAATAAACAAGCATTGCCTGTGCAGTGGAATAAGAATAGATAATAGATAGAGGGAGGAAACGACTACAACCTTGTAATGCCTCAAATTGATCCCACAGAATTAATAAGGAAACGGGGTGGTATGGGGGAACAGCTTAGAACAATGCATATGGTCTTGAATTGTCCATATCCAATGAAATTGTATTTTTTTTTTTTTTTTTTTTTTTTTTTTTACTGTAGAGCTGATGGTGTAATGAGGACAATGGCTCCCGAAAAGCTACTAAAGAGTATGCCAATACTGCAGGGACAAATTGATGCACTGCTTGAATTTGATGTATGTATCTCACTAGAAAATGTTTCTTACACAATCAATGTTGTCTTTCATTTGAAGATGGGCTACAGGTAAATCCAAAGATTTCCTTAGGAAGCAACTGTAGATCTTCTTCATTTACATGAATACTTAGTTCAAGCTGTTAAGCTCGGTAAGGATTATTTAGGTTCCCCCTGATTTTTCTAAGCAGTTTACCGGGTGTTTACATACGTCAAGGAATAATATGAATGGTACATTCTTGGAACTTCATGTTCTGAGTAGGATAGTGGCTTCCTATTGTACTTGACACGATGAAGTATCTGCAAGATGTGCCTTCAGGCAGCTAAATAACTTGACCTGCTGTTAGAAATATTTTATTTTATTTTATTTTATTTTATTTTATTTTATTTTATTTTATTTTTGAGACGGAGTCTCGTTCTGTCACCCAGGCTGAAGTGCAGTGGCGCGATCTCTGCTCACTGCAAGCTCCGCCTCTCGGGTTCACGCCATTCTACTGCATCAGCCTCCTAAGCAGCTGGTACTATAGGCACCCTCCATCACGCCTGGCCAATTTTCTGCATTTTCAGTAGAGATGGCATCTCACCATGCTAGCCAGGATGGTCTCGATCTCCTTACCTCATGATCAGCCTCCCAAAGTTCTGGGATTACAGGCATGAGCCACCACGCCTGGCCTAGAAACCATTTTATGCGGATTGCTTAAATCACACTATCCACCAAAGAATTGTGTTTAATCTTAGATAAATTAGTGAATTGTTTCATTGTCAGTATCCTGGTTATGATATTGTACTATAGTTTTATAGGATGTTACCATTAGGATAAACTGGGTAAATGGTATATGGGATCTTTCTGTGTTCCTTCTTACACTGCGTGTAAATTTAGAGTTATCTTAAAATAAAAAACTTAATTTTGAAGAGTCTTGAGGCCTGGCATGGCTCACACCTCTTATCCCAAACTTTGGGAGGCCAAGGTGGGCAGATCACTTGAGGTCAGGAGTTTGAGACCAGCCTGGCCAACATGGTGAAACCCTGTCTCTACTAAAAATACTGAAAAAAAAAAAAAAAATAACCAGGTGTGGTGGTGCATGCCTGTAATCTTAGCTACTTGGGAGGCTGAGGTGAGAGGATCGCTTGAACCTGGGAGGCGGAAGTAGCAGTGAACTGAGATCATGCCGCTGCACTCCAGTCTGGACAACACAGTGAGACTCTGTCTCAAAAAAAAAAAAAAAAAAATCTGAAATCTGATTGATGAAAATAAAATATTTTGACATGTAGAGACATTCTTAACTCATATTGTTCAGCCTTTTTGTATTTTGGTGGTTGCCTACAACAAAGATTTTCCTCAGATTTTAGTAACTTAGTGTCTCTGTTACAATTATATGGTTTAGTCTATAATTGGGTGCTAATCACAACACCTAACTCCTGTGAAATTTCATAAAAGCAGCAAACCATCTTATTTTTTAACAGATTTTATAATAAAGACTTCACTAAGTATCTGTCGAATTGCCTTTTAACTTGTTTTTCTTTTTTTCATTTATTTTTCTTTACTTTCCTTGCCCTTAGTAAGGGTTCTTTCTTGAAAGAGAGTCATAAAGGGAAAAATAAAAGGATTGAGGAATAGGGAGAAATTACGCACCTTTGTGTTGATGATTATAGTAGTTTGGAATGGATGAACAGTTATGAGTCTCTGGAGTTATTTTAGAGGTAGCTGACTAAGGTATTCCCCATGCTATTTTTCCACTGAGTCATTGCAGGACCCTGGAGCCTGAATTCTTTCACAGAAACTATTAGATAGGAGAAGTGGAAGAAATGTAACATAACAGTAAAAGTAACAAAACACCAGATGTTCAAAAGTTAAATTTGAATAATCTATGGATTAATCTATATAAAGACATATATATATGCACATATATCTGTCTTTTAATTCATAAGACTAACTTCATTGACTTAAATTGAAGCAAAAACATATGTAGTCCATCTTTTGATATTGGTAGGGTTACTAAATGAATTGCCAACGTTTGTAGAATATTCATGAATTTCTTAGTAGTCATTCGAGACATATTAATGTGATTCAAGAAAAATTATGACTTGATATGCAGCTAATATTAAATTTTTCTGTTTTTCTAGGTGCATCCAAATGAACTAACAAATGGTGTCATAAATGCAGCATTTATGCTTCTTTTCAAGGATCTTATCAAACTTTTTGCTTGCTACAATGATGGTGTTATTAACTTACTCGGTAGGTGGAACAGCTGAAACATGTCTGGGCTGATGGGATACACGGTAAGATTGATGAATTCTGTGGGGTGAGTCTGTTGTCTCACTTCTTGGCAGGCAATATTGTGTGGAATACCATAATAGTGAGTTTAAGTCCACAGATGGTGATACTGGCAGAACGACGTGGGCAGAGATGGTAAATCCATATCTAGGATAACTGGGTGCTAATCATAGTGTAGACAGATTGCTGCTAGCCACCCTAGTAAAAGGAATTAATCCTCAACCTCTTACTTGGTGGATGGCTAGTCTCCTTGGACTATTGTGTTATGATGAAAGCTCACTGTTGATCCAGGGTGTTGGCCAACTGAGGACTCAGCAGTGATGATAGGCATATAAGCCTTGGCGATGGGAAGCCTATGCTGTTTAGCCTATTCATGACCTCCATTCCTGATATCATGCCCACTTCCTATAGAGTTCTCTTAGCCCTCTGATTAGCAAGAGCCATTTTGTGGGATATGCCCTTTGGTTTTTATTTCAAGTGGGATGAAGATAGTCTCATGCTTTCTATCCATTCTGAGAGGTCCATCCATCACCTTTTCTCCAGACCTCCTTGTCACCAATCCTCCAGTTTTATTTTTTTCGAGTACCTTATCATCCAGGCCAACAGTTAGTTGCTACACATAATTTGGTGTAGTTCAATGTGTCTTACCATTTTTCCTTTTCCAAAAAGTAGAAAATTAGATAGATATATTTCTGGAAATTTGACTCACTGTGAAGATTTCTTTCTATGTCAAAGCCATCCCTTTGTGGGGATTCAGCTTTTCACTTCCAGGTGGTGCCAACATGAGGAACCATCTCTAAACCAAATTTGAATGTTTTCTTCCTCAGTCAGCTGGTGATAGGGAACTCCTCCAGAGTCCATGGGTATAATCTGAGGAAGAAATGGGAAAGAAAAAGATGCACTGAGAATATGAGCCATCTGTTCATACAATCTACCTGCTTATTCACAGCCTACTTGAGGCTTGTCTCTTATAGACTACTTCTTTTGATAATGGAGTATGATTGCACTTGTTCAACTTTATTGTTTGGTACGTTAGATAACACCCACTTTAGGTCTGATGATCACTTGATGTTCTTTGGTCAAAATTTAAGTCTCTAAAAGTAAAAGGTAGGTAAAAATAAACCAAAGTAAACTGAGATAAAAGTAAACCGAGAGCTTTTTTCCAAAGGAGATTAGCTACTGTTTGAAGAAGACATGGCTCTACTCCAAAGCACTGGAGGCCTGTACTGGAGTGTACCAAAGGCACTCTACAGCATTTGAATCTGCTGTACATGCTTCGAGTACCTTTAGATCTGCTGAAACAGAGCCCCAAGTGGCATCAGTTTGGAGAAGTTGCAGAGTCTTCCCTTAATCTGGGCCTGACTCATATGTGACACTATACCGAATGCTTTGCAGCACATATACATGTCCTCTATGTCGCCACCAAAGCAGCATAGCAGACTTCTGCCCCTTTTTGGTTACAAAGAGTGCAAGGTACAACATTTCTCTTTTACATGGAAGGAATTTCTCTGAAATGCACAGACTTCGGGGCCCTTAGAAACTTCATTGAGGTGGCTGGTCTCTGAATTTTCATGGATTCTGTCTCCCATACTGTGACATGCATGTGACTTATCAAGGCAGCTAAGATACCTTCAGTTCTTGCCCACTACATACATTCAGTCTTATGTCATCGAAATGATATCCTATGGGAGTATGACAGCCAAAGAGGTTGATATCCCTGAAATAAGACAGTGAGGCTTTAATGGCATCTCTGCTAGATGACAGAAAATTGCTTCCAGTGGTTTCTGCTTATTGAGGTAGAGATAAAAGCATTACCTAGTTCTGTAACTACCTATGAGGTACCAGGAGCTGTGTTGATTTTCTTCTGGTAAATGAGGATGTATCTGGAAACCTGCACATTAACAGTTATCACCTGATTAAGTTTATAATCTACGTTTAACCTCTCAAATACATACATCTTTTCATAAAACAAATATGCAAGTATACTGAGGATGTGATGGAATTTCTACCCCTGTATCTTTGCAGAAATCAGAAAAACAGTGCAGATTCTGCTAGTTTTAAAGTATATCTACTCAAACTATGCATTCAGAAAACTGAGGATATAACCACAGATAGTTTTGTGCAGTCACTGGATCTGATTTCCTTTTATAACTTAATCCCCATAAAGCCTCCACTCAGACAGCTAGAACATATAGTGACATTATGGGTCCCCAAGGAGTAGAATGAGCTTAGAGTCAGTGTCCCTGAAAAGTCTGGGTAGATAAATCTGACTTCTGGTTTCTGGTTCCACATGGAAGGAGCTTAGAAGTCACAACTTTGTCCTAAAAATAAGTACAAAACTGAACAGACTGAAAAATCAATAGCTCTTCTGGGATCCACAAGAGAGGTGAAGACATAGGGAAAATCTCTGCCCCCAAGATTGGGGAGACAGGCAAATACAAGGAGTCATGGATTACTGGAACAGAGACTCATGAATGGAAACTGCCATAGGAACTAGTGTTGAAGTAGGAAGATTTGAACTGTAATTGATGAATTGTTGGAGGCTCAATGTGACCAAGTCTGAGAGTTAAAAACTCCTAGGGAACCCCATTATAGGGAGCACCACTTTTGTTTTACCTCCAGGAGCTGAACTAGGCTCCTATAGTAAATATTAGGGAAAAATCTGCTTGTGCTTCCAGGATGGGGAGAAGAAAAGGAACCATTTGAAATACGCCAGAGCACTCTTATTCTTAAGAAGGAGCAACTACTTAACCAGAGCCTCACCTGATGTGCTGAGATTTAATCAGAGCCTAACTGGACAAGTGCCCAACTCTAGCCCACTACATCTATCTTGTCCAAGAGGGAAAACCAAGAAGCATTTGTGAAGTTCACAATCCAGAGGCATAGACTCACTAAAAAGTGAGACCCAAACACAGGACTGTGGAACACTTGACCTCCCCACACCGTAACACCACATTAATAAAGACCCATTTACAGCAGTTCCTTTTACTTGGTACATCATGTACAGCTATCGAGAAAAAATTACAAGTCATAGTAAATGACAAAAAAACATTCAAAAAGACAAAGCAAGCATCAGAACCTGACATGGCAGGAGTGAAGGAATGATCAGACTGGGGATTTAAAGCAATTATGATTAATAGGCTCAGGGCTCCAATGGCTAAAATAGGCAGCATGCAAAAACAGATAGGCAATGTAAGCAGAGAGATGGAAATCCTAAAAAAGAACTATAAAGAAGTACTAGAGATCAAAACCACGGTGGGATTATTAGCAAACAGGACATGGCTGCGGAAATAATCTTTAAGCTTGCAGACAAATCAATAGAAACCTCCAAAACTACAGAGCAAAGAGAACAAGACTAAAAACAAAACAAAAACGTCAGAACAGAATAAGACTGTGGGACAACACAAACAACTAAAAACAAAACAAAATGTCAGAACAGAATAAGACTGTGGGACAACAACAAAAGGTGTCATATATGTATAATGGAATACCAGAATGAAAAGAGAGAAAGGAATGAAATATTTGAAATAATAATGACAGAGAATTTTCCCAAATTTATGTCAGACATCAAACCACATATCCAGGAAGCTCAGAGAACACCAAGTAGAATAAATGCCCCCAAAACTACCTTGAGGCATATAATTTTCAAACTATTGAAAATCAAAGATGAAGAAATAAATCATGAAAAAGCCAGAGGGAAAAATCACTTTGTCTATGGAGGAGAAAAAAAATAAGAATTATGTGTGACTTCACCTCACAAACCATGCAAACAAGAAGGGAATGGAGTGAAATGTTTAGTGTTGAGACAACCCACTTAACTTCTTTACCATGTGAAATAGTCCTTTAAAAGTGAAAGATAAATAAAGACTTTCTCAGTCAAACACAACTGGAAAGAGTTTATTGTCAGTAGATCTGCATTTGCAAAAAGTGCTAAAAGAAGTTCTGTAGGGAGAAGGAAAATCGTATGGGTCAGAAGCTTGGGTCTACATAAAGAAAGGAAGAATATCAAAAGAAGAGTGAGTGAAGGTTAAATAAAAACTTTTATTTCCCTTATTCTTAGTTGTTCTGACAGACAACAGTTTGTTCAAAATAATAATAGCAATAATATATGTTTATGTATTTATATAAAGTATATACATATATGCTTATATATAGGTGAAATGAATGACAGCAATAATACAAGGGATAGTAGGGAGGAATTTGGATGTTTTGTTATTATAAGATACACTATCAATGAAGCACTATGGTGTCATTTGAAAGTGGCCTTGGATTAGTTGTAAATGTACATAGCAAACTCTATGGCGACCACTAAAAAAGTAAAAAAGAAGTGTAATTGATATGCTAAGAAAGGAGAGAAAACGGAATCTTATAAAATGCTCATTTAAAACCACAAAGGGTAGAAAAAGAGTGGAAGACAAAAATAGTAAAAAACAAAGGCAGCAAATAGAAAATAGTAACAAATATGGTAGATACTAATCCAACTATACCAAAAATCACTTTAACTTCAGTAGTCTAAATGCATCAATTAAGACAGAGATTACCAGAGTAGATCTAAAAACAAGACCCAACTATAGGTTGTCTATAAGAAATCAACTTTCAATATAAAGACACACATAAATTAAGAGTAGAGAGATAGAGAAAAATATACCGTGCTAACACTAATCAAAATAAAGCAAGAGTAGTTATATTAATTTCCAGACATGGCAGACTTCAAAGCAAGGACAGTTATCAAAGATAAAGAAGGACATTACATAATGATAAAGGGGTCAATTTTTCAAACAGACGCAACAGTCCTTAATGTGTATGCACCTAACAGCAGACAATCAACAAGTATGTGTGGCAAAAACTGCTAGAACTGCAAGGAGAAATAGATAAATCTACTGGTAGAGTTGGATCTTCAACATCCCTCTATCAGTAATGGACAGATTCAGCAGGCAGAAAATCAGTAGGGATGAAGGTGAACTCAACAATACCATTAACTGGATATAATGGACATATATCCATATAGACTACTGATCTAAAAACAGAAGAATGCACATTCTTCTCAATCTTACATGGAACATTCACCAGCAGAGACCACAATCTGAACCATAAAATGATTCTTGACAAATTTAAACTAATAGAAATCATACAACCATCTGCTCTCAGACCACAGTGGAATTAAACTAAAAATAATAACAAAAATAACTGGAAAATCTCAAAATAGGTGGAGATTAAACACACTTCTAAATAACACATGAGTCAAAGAAGAAAGCTCAAGAGAAATCTAAGAATATTTTGAACTAAATGACACTGAAAATATACCTTATCAAAATGTGTAGGATGAATTGAAAGCAGTGCTTATAGGGAAATTTATAGTAGTGGATGCATATACTAGAATAAAGATCTAAAATCAGTCACCTAAGCTTCCACCTTGGGAAACAAGAAAAAGAAGAGAAAATTATTCAAAGTAAATGGAAGAAAAGAAATAATAAGAATTAGAACGTAAATCAATGAAATTGAAAACAGGAAATCAATAGAAAAAAATGATGAAACCAAAAGTTGGTTCTTTGAAAAGATCAATAAAATCAGTAAGTCTCTAGCCAGACTAAGGGAAAAAAAAAGGACACAAATTACTAATAATAGGAATTAAAGAGGGGAGACCACTATAGATCTTATGGACATTAAAAAGATAAGAGAATATTATGAACAACTATGTGCTCACAAATTTGATAACTAAATGAAATGGACCAACTCCTTGAAAGGTATAATCTATCTAAACTCACACAAGAAGAAATAGACAACCTGGATAGGCCTCTATCTATTAAAGATACTTAGTCAATAATAACCTTTGAAAACAAAAAACATCAGGCCCACATGGGTTTACTGGTGAATTCTACCAAGCACTTAAGTGAGAAATTATACCAACACTTTACAGTCTCTTCCAGAAGATAGAAATAGAGAAGATTCTTCTTAATTCTTTTTATGAGGCCAGCATTACCTTAACTTCAAAACCAAAGACATTACAAGAAAAGGAAAGTGGCTGGGCGCAATGGCTCACACCTGTAATCCCAGCACTTTGGGATGCCAAGGAGGGGCAGATCACTTGCAGTCAGGAGTTTGAGACCAGCCTGGCCAAGATGGTGAAACCCCGTCTCTACTAAAAATACAAAAATTAGCTGGATGTGGTGACAGGCACCTGTAATCCCAGCTACTCAGGAGACTGAAGCAGGAGAATTGCTTGAACCAGGAGGTGGAGGTTTCAGTGAGCTGAGATTGTGCCATTGCACTCCAAACTGAGCAACAGAGCAAGACTCCATCTCAAAAAAAAAAAAAAAAATTAATTTGACTGTTAGATTACCAAGCCAGGCTATTAAATAGCTAATATTCTCAGATCTGCCTATATCTTGTATTATATCCTGAACCATTAATTTACTTTCTTAACAGTTCTGCTTCAATATTTATAAAACAACTGAGGTAAATTAGCTAATGTCTTAGATGTCTTCTGACATTAATGTCCAAAGATTGTATTAACTATTGCAATTGAAAATTGAAAATGCAGACTTACAGAAAGTACATTATTAGAATTAATACCATCATTTGAATTTTTCATTTATGTATTTTGATAATCTTTTGCTGTAGGCTTGACTTCTAAAAAATTCAGTTTGCTTTTGAAATATAACCATGAATAATATTCATCTGGAAAAGAAAGTAGAACTCATAATGCCAGCTATGGGGTAAAAAAAATCTTTTCAACAAATTAGAGTAGAACAACTGGATATCCACATGGGAAGGAAATGAACTTTGAACTTTATCTCAATTAGATGTTCACAATATGCCTACAAATTCTTTGATACTCATCCCCTAAAAAGGTATGAATTGGCTGGGCGTGATGGCTCACGCCTGTAATCCCAACACTTTGGGAGGCCGAGGTGGGCAGATCACTTGAGGTCAGGAATTTGAGACCAGCCTGGCCAACATGGTGAAACCCCATCTCTACTAAAAATACAAGAAAACAAAACAACAACCAGGCACGGTGGCACATGCCTGTAGTCCCAGCTACTAGGGAGGCTAAGGCAGGAGAATCACTTGAACTGGGAGGTGAAGGTTGCAGTGAGCCAAGATTATACTACTGCACTCCAGCCTGGGCAATAAAGGGAGACTCCACCTAAAAAAAAAAAAAAAAAAAAAAAAAAAAGATAAAAATCAACTCCTATCACCTTCAATGTGAGATGGACTTAGAGACAGACTTCTAATGAATAGAATGAAGCTGAAGCAATGGTGTGACATTTTGATACTAAGTTGTAAGAAACACCTTGATTTCTTCCTCACTAGTTCTTGCTTAGATCATTTGCTCTAGAGAAAGCCAGGAGTAAAGTTGTGAGGACACCAGACAGCCTTGTAGAGAGTTCCATACAGCAAGAAGCTGAGAACTTCTGTCAACAGGTATGTAAGTAAGCCACCCTGCAAGCAGAACCTTTGGCCCCAGACCACTGAGGGCTACAGGCACGGCCAACAGTTTGACTATAACCTCCGACCCATCCAGCTAAGCCACTTCCAAATTCATGACTTACAAGCTGTGTGAGACCAGAAATTTATTTGTTGCTTTAACTGCTAAATTTTGGAGTAATTTGTTATTCAGTAATAGATAATATGCCTCACAGCCAGGCCTAGAGGTAAAATCAAAAGAATTATTGGCCTAAATATAAAGGTTAAAACTATAAAGCTTCTAGAAGAAAACAAGGACTAGGCAAAGATTTCTTAATTTAAATACAGAATTATGAGGCCAACATCATCCTGATACCAAAGCGTGGCAGAGACACAACAAAAAAAAAGAGAATTTTAGACAAATATCCCTGATGAACATCGATGCAAAAATCCTCAATAAAATACTGGCAAACCAAATCCAGCAGCACATCAAAAAGCTAATCCACCATGATCAAGTGGGCTTCATCCCTGGGATGCAAGGCTGGTTCAACATACACAAATCAGTAAATGTAATCCAGCATATAAACAGAACCAAAGACAAAAACCACATGATTATCTCAATAGATGCAGAAAAGGCCTTTGACAAAATTCAACAGCCCTTCATGCTAAAAACGCTCAACAAATTCGGTATTGATGGAACGTACCTCAAAATAATAAGAGCTATTTATGACAAACCCACAGCCAATATCATACTGAATGGGCAATAACTGGAAAAATTCCCTTTGAAAACTGGCACAAGACAGGGATGCCCTCTCTCACCACTCCTATTCAACATAGTGTTGGAAGTTCTGGCTAGGGCAATCAAGCAAGAGAAAGAAATCAAGGGTATTCAGTTAGGAAAAGAAGAAGTCAAATTGTCCCTGTTTGCAGATGACATGATTGTATATTTAGAAAACCCCATCGTCTCAGCCCAAAATCTCCTTAAGCTGATAAGCAACTTCAGCAAAGTCTCAGGATACAAAATCAATGTGCAAAAATCACAAGCATTCTTATACACCAGTAACAGACAAACAGAGAGCCAAATCATGAATGAACTCCCATTCACAATAGCTTCAAAGAGAATAAAATACCTAGGAATCCAGCTCACAAGGGATGTAAAGGACCTCTTCAAGGAGAACTACAAACCACTGCTCAGTGAAATAAAAGAGGACACAAACAAACAAATGGAAGAACATACCATGCTCATGGACAGGAAGAATCAATATTGTGAAAATGGCCATACTGCCCAAGGTAATTTATAGATTCAATGCCATCCCCATCAAGCTACCAATGAGTTTCTTCACAGAATTGGAAAAAACTGCTTTAAAGTTCATATGGAACTGAAAAAGAGCCCGCATTGCCAAGATAATCCTAAGCCAAAAGAACAAAGTTGGAGGCGTCACGCTACCTGACTTCAAACTATACTACAAGGCTACAGTAACCAAAACAGCATGGTACTGGTACCAAAACAGAGATATAGACCAATGGAACAGAACAGAGTCCTCAGAAATAATACCACACATCTACAGCCATCTGATCTTTGACAAACCTGAGAGAAACAAGAAATGGGGAAAGGATTCCCTATTGAATAAATGGTGCTGTGAAAATTGGCTAGCCATAAGTAGAAAGCTGAAACTGGATCCTTTCCTTACTCCTTATACAAAAATTAATTCAAGATGGATTAGAGACTTAAATGTTAGACCTAAAACCATAAAAACCCTAGAAGAAAACCTAGGTAATACCATTCAGGACATAGGCATGGGCAAGGACTTCATGTCTAAAACACCAAAAGCAATGGCAACAAAAGCCAAAATTGACCAATGGGATCTAATTAAACTAGAGAGCTTCTGCACAGCAAAAGAAACTACCATCAGAATGAACAGGCAACCTACAGAATGGGAGAAATTTTTTTTTGCAATCTATTCATCTGACAAAGGGCTAATATCCAGAACCTACAAATAACTCAAACAAATTTACAAGAAAAAAACAAACAACCCCATCAAAAAGTGAGCAAAGAATATGAGCAGACACTTCTCAAGAGAAGACATTCATACAGCCAACAGACACATGAAAAAATGCTCATCATCACTTGCCATCAGAGAAATGCAAATCAAAACCACAATGACATACGATCTCACACCAGTTAGAATCTCAATCATTAAAAAATCAGGAAACAACAGGTGCTGGAGAGGATGTGGAGAAATAGGAACACTTTTACACTGTTGGTGGGACTGTAAACTAGTTCAACCATTGTGGAAAACAGTGTGGCGATTCTTCAAGGATCTAGAACTAGAAATACCATTTGACCCAGCCATCCCATTACTGGGTATATACCCAAGGGATTATAAATCATGCTGCTACAAAGACGCATGCTCACGTGTTTATTGCGGCCCTATTCACGATAGCAAAGACTTGGCACCAACCCAAATGTCCATCAATGACAGACTGGATTAAGAAAATGTGGCACATATACACCATGGAATACTATGCAGCCATAAAAAAGGATGAGTTTGTGTCCTTTTTAGGGATATGGATGCAACTGGAAACCATCATTCTCAGCCAACTGTCGCAAGAACAGAAAACCAAACACTGCATGTTCTCACTCTTAGGTGGGAACTGAAAAATGAGATCACTTGGACACAGGAAGGGGAACATCACACACCATGGCCTATTGTGGGGAGGCGGGGAAGGGGGGAAGGATAGCATTAGGAGATATACCTAACGTAAATGACGAGTTAATGGGTGCAGCACACCAACATGGCATATGTATACATATGTAGCAAACCTGCACGTTGTGCACATGTACCCTAGAACTTAAAATATAATAATAATTTTAAAAAACTATGTAATTTGGGAGTATTATTTTATAGACTGTGGATAACCAAATATAGAATTTGTGATTTTTTAATGCTTTATCTGTATAAAATCATTTTATATTCTATTTATAGTATGCATTTTCTAGCTCATTAAAAGTACATAAAAACTGCAAAAAAAATTAAAATACAGAAAATGTGAACTTTAAAAGAGAAAGTTAACAAGTTGGACTTCATCAAAATTACTCATGCTATTCAAAAGACATCATTAAGAATGAAAATACAAGTCACAGAGGAGAAGAAAGTACATGTATTTATGTTTTAGGGATGCCTATCAAGAACATATAAAGAACTCAGTAATGAAGACAACTCAATTTTTATAATGTACAAAAGATTTGAACAGACACTTTATGAAAGAAGATATTAAATGGCTAATAAAGATATAAAAATATTCTCAATGTCATTGGTTACTGAGGAGCTAAATCACAGTAAGATACCTCTTGGACCTACTAGACTCACTAAAATTAAAACTACTGATGGTATCAAGTATTAGTGAGGATGTACAGTAACTGGAACTCCTATACACATCTGATAGGAATGTAAAATGGTAAAACATCAAATGATTTTACCATTTTACATTTACTGTTTTACTTAAAAAGTTGAACATACACCTAACTTACGACCCACTAAGATCATATCCTGATACTTACCCAAGAGAAATAAAAACCAGTGTCCATATAAAGACTAGCACATGAATGTTCAAAAATGTTCATAATAGAAAAAAAATAAACTAAATATTCATTAATAGGTACATAAACAAAATAAGATGTATATATATTATACAGTGCTACTCAATAATAAAAAGGAATGAACCATTACATTTTTGTAATAACATAAATGAATTTCAAAACCATTAGGTTGAAAGAAACCAAAGAAAAGAGAGTGCATGCTGTATGGCTATTTACATAAAATTTTAGAAAATGGAAACTAACTTACAGTGACAGAAAGTAGACCAGTGGTTACCCATGGTTCAGAGTGGAGGAAGGAATGAACTACAAAGAGACACAAGAAATCTTTTGGGAGTAATAAAAATGTTCTGTACTGCTGTGGTTTGAATGCCCCCTCCAAAATTCATATTGGAATTTAATTGGCATTGTGGTGATATTAAGAGGTGAAACTTTTAAGAGGTGACTTTTCTCAGGCATGCACTCTCTCACCATGTGATACTTTCTGTCGTGTTATGATGCAGCAAGAAGGCCCTTATCAGATACAGCCCCTTGATCTTGGACTTCCAGCCACAAGAACTGTGAGCCAAATAAATCTTTCCTTACAAATTATCTAGTGTGTGGTATTCCATGATAGCAGCAGAAAATGGACTGACATGTACCTTACTTGTGACGGTAATTGATGTTGCATATAAGTGCCAATACACATAAAATCTGCACCTTAAATGAATGTAATATATTCTATGTAAATAATAGCTCAGTAAATTTTATTTAAAACTAAAAAAGAAAAGGAAATTACAGACCAGTATCTCTCATGAATATAGTTGAAAAATCCTCAACAAAATATTAGCAAATTAAATCCAACAATGTATAAAAAGAATTATAAACCAGGACCAAGGGGATTTACCGAGGTATGCAAAGCTGGTTCAACATTTGAAAATCAATTAATGTAATCTGCCACATCAAAAAGCTAAAAGAGAAAAATCATATGATCATGTCAGCAGATACAAGAAAAGAATTTGATGAAATCCAACACCCATTCGTGATAAAAATTATCAGCAACCTAGGAATAGAGGGGGAACTTCATCAACTTGATAAAGAATAGGACAAAAACTTAATAGCTAACATCATATTTAATGGTGAAAAAGCTAGAAGCTTTCCCAGTAAGATCAGGAGGAAGGCAAAGTGTCCCCTCTCACCACTGCTTTTCACCATCATACTGGAAGTTCTAGCTAATGCAGTAAGACAAGAAACGGAGATGAGAGGTATACAGATTTGGGATGGAGCAATAAGATTTCTTTGTTCCCAGATTATATGACCATGTATTGTAGAAAATCCGAAAGAATCAACAAAAAAACTCCTGGAACTAATAAGCAATTACAGCAAGGTTGCTAGAAAAATGGTTAATGTACAAAAGTCAGTTGCTTTCTGATATACTAGCAATGAACAAGCAGAATTTGAAATTAAAAACACAATGCCATTAACATCAACACTCCCTAAAATGAAATACTTAGGTATTTCTGTAAGATCTATATGAAATGTCTGTAAGATCTGTATGAGGAAAACTATAAAACTCTTGTGAAAGAAATCAAACAACTAATAAATGGAGAGATGTTCCATGTTCATGGATAAGAATGTTCAATATTGTGAATATGTCAGTTCTTTCCAACATGATCTATAGATTTATTACAATAGTTTTCAGTATTTCAGCAAGTAACTTTGTGGATATTGACAAACTGATTCTAATAAGGCAAAAGACCCAGAATAGCCAACACAATTTTGTTGAAGAAGAACAAAGTTGAATGACTGACCTATTCCACTTTAAAACCTACTATAATGCTACAGTAATCAAGATATTGTGGTATTGGCAAAAGAATAGACAAATAGATCAGTGGAACAGAATAGAGTGCCCAGAAATGAACCCACATTAATATAACCTGATCTATAATAAAGAAGCAAAAACAATCATTTGAACAAATGGTGCTGGAACAACTGGACATTCATACACCAAAAAAATTAATCTGGACACAGACCTTATACCCTTTACAAATATTAATTCAAAATGGATCATAGACCTCAATGTAAAATGCAAACCTATAAACATCCTAGAAGGTAACATAGGAAAAATCCTAAATGACCTTGGATATGGTGGTGACATTTTAGATACAACACCAGAGGCATGATCCATGAAAGAAATAATTGATAAGCTGGACTTTATTAAAATTAAAAATTTCTGCTCCATGAAAGACAGTGTCAAGAAAAGGGTAAGATGTGCCACACACTGGAAGACAATATTTGTGAAAACCACATCTAATAAAGGACTGTTGTCCAAAATATACAAATAACTGTTAGAATTAAAAAATAATAAAGCAAACAACCCAATTAAAAAAGGACTGAAAACTCTGATACCTCACCAACAAAGATATGCAGATATTATTCAGTGCTAAAAGGAAATGTGCTATCAATCCATGAAAAGGCGTGAAGGAACCTTAAATGCATATTACTAAGTGAAAGAAGCCAGTCTGAAAAGGCATGTTTTCAGCTCTCTGTCATTCTACAAAAGGCAAAGCTATGAAGTCAATAAAAAAGATCATTGTGTTTATTGGAGGTCTCATTTTGTCTCCCAGACTGGAGTGCAGTGGCATGAACACAGCTCACTGCAGCCTTGACCGCCTGGGCTCAAGTGATCCTGCTGCCTCAGCCTCCCGAGTAGCTGGGATTACAGGCACTTACCACCTCTCCTGGCTAATTTTTGAATTTTTTTTTTTTTGTAGACATAGGGCCTCGCCTTGTTGCCCAGGCTGGTCTCAAACTCCTGGGTTCAAGTAATCTTCCTGCCTCAGCCTCCCACAGTACTGAGATTATAGGCATGAGCTACCATGCCTGGCCAGATTTTTAGGACAGTGAAAATACGCTGTATGATACTAAAATGGCAGATTCATGTCATTATACATTTGTCCAAA
Source organism: Piliocolobus tephrosceles (assembly GCF_002776525.5). Lineage (NCBI taxonomy): Eukaryota > Metazoa > Chordata > Mammalia > Primates > Cercopithecidae > Piliocolobus > Piliocolobus tephrosceles. The sequence goes on from NC_045438.1 coordinate 88,782,696, forward strand.
CCCATACAATGTACAACACCAAGAGTGAACAGTAAGGAATGCTATGGACTTGGGGTGATAATGACATTCAATGTAGGTTCATCAGTTGTAACTAATATGGCACTCTTTTCAGAGGTGTTGATAATGGGGGAGGCTATGCATGTTTAGAATATGGGAAATCTCTGTAACTTTCATTTAATTTTGTTGTGAACCTAAAACTACTCTTTAAAAAAGTATTTTTCTAAAAAAAAAAAAAAAGTCAGGATATATCCCTTTCCCCTATACATAGTCACTATGGTAAACGTCCATTATGCAAAAGACAAGGAAAAAGTACTTTAAGCAGTGTTCAAGGACTTTCCTCAAGAATATCTGGAGAACTTGTTAAAGCTCAGGTTGCTGACCCTGTAACCCAGAGTTTCTAATTCAGTAGGTCTGAGGTGGGGCCTGAGAATTTGCATTCCTAATAAGGGCCAAAGACATGCTGTTCCTGGTGGTTTGGGGACTTTAGTATGGAAATCATTGTATTAGAACCACTCCCAGATGCTCAGACTAGCATTTTGAATTCACACATTTTGGCATATTCACCCAATTTGATAAATTTTGAGGCAGGTGTGTTTTTCACTTGTTTACCTGATAGTGCTAGGAGTTAACCTTATGAATATGTTGTGGGTTAATTTTAATCAAGGACTTCATGACCAATACTTTACACCTAATGTTGGAATCAATATTCGTGCTATGAATTTTCACAAATGCTTTATTGCTATAATGAAACTCTGACTTGTAACTAAGCTGTCTCCCTGACTAATGGTCATCAGTAATAGCTTATGTAGAAACTCTCAGTTTGTCTCTCAGAGATGATAATTTTTTTCATTTAGTTTCTTTCCTAGCACAATTATCCTTCAAAAGTTAATACAGTATGACAAGGGTAATTTATCACAGCTTTACAAAGGTTCATGTTACAAACATGAAATTTGATCATTTCAAATGTTGAAAATTAACATATGTTATCTTTACTGCGAAGGAAAGGTAGAGGCTCATTTTTGGATGACCAATCCCCTCTGTAAAAGTGTTCCCTAGGCCCTGCATTGGTCTGGACAGGGAAGCCTCATAGCTGTGCCTGTGTCAGTGAAATAGAACATGTTGCCTTTCTGTGTCAATGCTACTATTATAGAAACAATTATGAGATTATAACCTAAATCCACAATGATCGAGTGCTTTTTATTGCTGAGTCCTAAATTATCATGAAGGATATAAACAATTTTAAAAGTATCCAGAGGAGACAGAAAAAAAATTGGTTAAAATTTTTGTCACTGGTTCTAAAAGGAAATTGAGATATTCCACTTGATTTTTCTTTTTGTATTATTGCTGAAGATCAGATGCAAAGATATAAACTCAGGTTATACTAAAGAGAAGTAATTTGGATATTTGAAAGAAATTATTTATATGAAGATTGTTGTAAAAAGAGAGAACAAAAAGTATGTTTTGCCCGAGTAAATCCTTATTTTCAAATTTCTTGACAAGAAAAGACTTTCCTCTTATAGCACCATGAGTTTATCCATTGCATTAGAAAATGGGACACAGTGAATAAAGAAAGTATCCTTAGATTTGGTCATTTTTTAAAAGACTCTCTTTTCTCTAAACTCCTAGCAAGTAGAAAACAGTGTGTGTTTGTTTTCTTGATCTTTTTGCTTCCCTTAAATACCCTACAGGGGAGGTCCATGTAAAAAGCAAAATTACCCAAAGACTGTCAACAGAAGGTAATGAGTAACTGATCTTGATAATTAGTTCTTTGTGTAATTATATATTATTAAACTTTCCTTAAGAAAATTAAAAATACTTCTGAGTATTGTTGGTGATACCTCACCAACAAAGATATGCAGATATTATTCAGTGCTGAAAGAAAATGCGCTATCAATCCATGAAAAGGCATGAAGGAATCTTAAATGCATATTACTAAGTGAAAGAAGCCAATCTTTGTGTAATTATATATCATTAAACTTTCCTTAAGAAAGTAAAATTACATGCTGAATGAAATAACTGTCAAGTATGAGAGAATATTAAAATAGCATATGTTAAACCATGTGTAAATATAAAATAATGAACTTAAAAAGAAGATGCTAGGCCATCAGGTATAATCCAGAGTTGCCTGGGAACTACTGTAGATGGACATGGCCTGCTGTGTCTCCATCTGCAGTGTCAATAATTATTGACTGAATGATCAATGAATAACTGATTTAAACACTGATGAAGTGCTGGTTTTCTTCAAAGCATGTATGGAAAAATTATACTCTCATATTGCAAGTGTAATGGAGCTGTAGTTCCCTAATGACTGAATTCTAGTATTGAATGTGTGAAAGAGAAGAGCAAAATAAGCTTCCGTTTTTCTGTTTAGAAAGCTAAAAGTTGAGAAAGAGAACATAAATAGACTAGAAAGTCATTAAGGATATAGTAAAACAAATTTTTTCACAAAACTCTACTGTCTAAAAGAGCCACATCATAATGTTTGAAAGAAATAATTTATGACCAATAAAAGCAAGTATCAACTTAGTGTAGAAAACATAAAGAATTATTTAATTCAGGAAGGTTTATTGATTATTGCCTTATAATTTATAGATTATTAGTTTATAGTGAGCTAATAAGAAAATAAGGATTCTGTAGAATGCAGTCATAAATTTTGAGATTATCATCGTAAGAATTTGCTGCTATTTTCCAAGACAGGATATTGGGATATATGGAACGTGAATTTAGCCAGTCGTGGCAATTTATATATTCTTCTACTTTAGTTCTGTTTTCATTATTTAAATTGTTTTATTTGAGACAGATGATTATCTTGGAACATAACACTTTTCTTAATCTATTCAGGTTCCCTTTGTTTAGGTGCCTTAATGCCTCATATAGGTTTTACTACCAAGTGTTTTGATTCAAACATTAAGTTTTAAGTAGTAATCTTAACATGAGCTTAGAAAAAAATAGAATAGAATACTCTTTTCAAATTGCTTCTCTCTTTATCTTTTCTAGAAAAGTTTTTTGAAATGAAGAAAGGACAATGTAAAGACGCTCTAGAAATTTACAAACGATTTCTAACTAGAATGACACGAGTGTCTGAATTTCTCAAGGTTGCAGAGGTAAGTAATATTAAGTTTTGTTGAGAATATAATTTTTTAAATATTTGCTCATATATCTGGAGTATATAACAGAAGGTGTAAGAGAGTCACAGTATGTTAGAGTTGGAAGTGCCTCGGAGTCACAGTATATTAAGGTTGGAAGTGAGTTGGGAAGTCATCTCATCCAATTTCTCACTCAGAGCTATACTCTGTACTCCTGCATCCTAATCAGATGATCATTCTGCATTCAAATAAAAGTTTCATGGATAGTAAGCTCATTTGCTGCTTTGCAAGGTGGTCCATTCCTCCATTCTACCTAATAGCTATCTTTAATTGTTAGAAAAGCCTTTATTTTCATTGAACCTTAGGTTTGCCTTTAGAAAAGCCTGTTTATTATTCTTAGCATGTAAATGATAAATCATGAATTCTGACCTTCCTTACTTTGGCAGTGATTTATACACAATGAAAAATAAAACAGAAAGCATAATTTGTTTTATAAAATGTATAAATTGTTTTTTAAGGATGTATCTTTATACTTGATTAGAATACCTGTGTAACTATACAGTTGCTGTTCCTGAAATTATCTGTGAATTGGTATTTTCTCTTATAAAATCCAATTAATGATTCATGCTGATATTGGAAATTATAACATTGTTATTATAGTCCTTTGGAAGAATGACAAGTGTATTTTTATCTTACATGTCAATTAACTGATTACTAGGAACTGATTGGAATGTTGTATGAAAGAGGTTCTACAGCTCAGCAGCAAACCATACAATGCTGTGGATGTGGGACATTCATGCCATGTTTTTGCTGTTTTTGTCATTTTAAGAATATACTGCAAGAACAAGCATTTTATACACACAATTTAAGAAGTACTTTAGTCCATGCATTGTGTTTAAAATCTTTTATTTATAGAAGTAATAATTATCACATGCAAATTCTGGAACCAAAATAATATCACAAAATGCTGATTCTTGAACTTTCACCCATACAACATGTAATTAGAATAAAAATCTTCTTTAAATATAAGGGAAACAAAAGGTAAAGATTAGCTTATGTAAATTGTATATGCATTAAAGCACATGCATGTTTCTTTCCTCATGGGTTTATCAACGTTGGTAGTCTTTAAAAAATGATAGAATGGCTTGAAATTTTTTTCTTTTGCTGCTATACAGGTTTTATTTTTTGTATTTAGTATGATTTTGCCATGGTTTAACTGTAATTATCAGCTTAATCTAGTAAAATTTGCCTAATTTCTTTCTGTGAAAAGATAAATTATGCCTAAGTACCAAGAACAGATTATTTTATTGTTTCATTAAATCTTGGTGTACATTCTTCCCAGTTTCCCATTTGTTATTGTGTATAAGTAAGGAGCTGGCATGCGGCAGTCTAGGGTATGCATTTCTCTAACCAGTATTACAAGGCTGAGCTCAAGATTCCCATGAGAAAAGTTCTGCTTACGTGTCAATTCCTTCTGTCTTAACACGTAAAATTTTACTTTTTGTCTGTTGATACCTCATGTTAGCACAAGCCCAACTGAGGCCATTGAGAAAGAGATATAGAGAGATCAGATGTAATTTTAAGAGCCTGTATTTAAATAACTGGATAATAAATTTAAAAATTATTTTTATTTGGACATTATGATTAAGACTTTTTCATAGAATGAATACTAATTTACAAAATTATTTTTAATAGAGTAAACATTAAATCACAATGGGACAACCATAACCATTTGTGTTTTCTTTCACATTTAAATCATGTTGTTCATAATTTGAACACACAATGTTTGAATGCCAGTGTTGAGTGGTTTGTTTATGATTGGTTAATATAGAAATTTTTCAACAAATGTACAAATCTCTCTTTACTGTATAGTACTCATGTGGTCTATGTATGGATTCATACTCAATAACTATCCCATAGTTAGTAACACTTACCTGAAGAGTCTCAAGAAAATTTCTAGAATGTGATTTTCAAAATACAACTTTATATATTGGTTATTTGGGAAATAGTAACAGTAGGTTCTTCACTGTATGGAAGAAAAGGTAAAGTAGTTGAACAAGTTCTATGGAAATATTCAAATTTTTTAAATTGCTTGAAGTACAGAAAACTTACTATGTCTTATATTCTTATTCTGAAGTCTCCTATGGCAGACAAGTAAAACTTTGTAAAATAATTTTTACAGGTAAGACATATTTCTGCTAAATACTCTTCTCTTTTATAGAACCAAGTTATTCTTAGTTTTCTATTCTAAGGTAGATATCGGAATCATAGGAGTTACATCTCCCAGAATATTTGCAGACAGAAAGTGATGAGATTTCTGTAACACACTTTAATCCTCTAATGATAATGTGGTTCAGAAGTTCAGAGCAATAAAAATAGCAGTGTTGAGGAAGAATTCTTAAGTTATCTCTTTGACCACAATTATCCATTTAATGGAAATACGTCACCTTTTCCTGAAGTGATTTCAGTATTAGGGATCGATAATGTTTTATTTTAAGAAATGCCTCTTTTGGTGCTTTCTTAGCACAGTAGGCAGCGAGTCAATCTCATAAAAATGCCTCTTTTGTTCATATTAATATTTTTAAATGGATCATCTAAAGTGGTGTTAAAACATACAGATAAACAGAATGCAGTTGCTTTAATTTACAATTTCCCTAATTTGTAATAATATAAGTGAGTTTAGGGAGGTATCAGTGGCTAAACTGTTCCTAAAGTCAGAGTTCAGTCATTAGAAGGTGAATTCCAGAGAGGGAAGGAAGACAGCCAACTAGACAAAGCTGGCAAATGCCTCTCCCACCAGTAGGAACCAAAATATTGAGTGAATCATCACACTGATGATCAACAGATCTTTTGAGAGAAAATACTGAAAATCAATAGAGGGGCAACACAAATACCACAGTTGAAGAGGGAGGAAGCTGGGAAGTCTGCTGGGAGCCACCACATGCCAGCTGCAGTAAAACACATCCATAGGTACCCATTCCCCAAGGCTCTCCATCTTGCTCTGCAGTTCCTGCTCTCTACTGGCCAGGAGCTGCCATTGGTGCAGGACCAGGATGACTGCCCCCTCACCTACTGGCCCCTCCCAAGATTGCCTGCCTGGCCACCCCCAGAGGAGGATATCCACAGTGCAGCCCCTGCTTCCCTACCTGAGTGTTTCACTGGTGGCCTGGAAGCAGTCTGGCCCCCCCCCCCCACGCAGCCACTGCTTGACCCCGAGGGGCCAGAAGACAAATCTGCAGGCCTGGTTTCAACTCCCTGGGACTCAAGCACACGGCCCACGAGTATCTTGCTGAGATCTATGGCCTGAGCTCAAGTGGAGGAAGAGCCCCCAGCGTCAGAACAAAAAGAAGATTGTGACTTAGATTCTTATGCTGGTGCACGTTCTTGTGCAAATGTAGGAGCTGGGTGTCCCTCCCTTCACAAGACCCATCTGGGAAGGGTGCGGCCTGATAGCCACAGCTTCTTTCCCAGGGAGCCCTGCAGCCCACATCATCTGAACAGCTCAGTGATCTGGGAGCAGAAGACTTGGGACAAGTCTAGTCAGTCAAGATGCTCCTGGGGCAGACACTGGAGGAAGACCTGTTGGGTCAGAGGAGCACAAGCTGAGTGGGTCCCACAGCTCTCTGCCAGGCTGGAAACCCTGGGCCACAGGCACTTTTCCACTTGCATAGGCATGATACCATTGCCCTGCCCAGGGGTCCTTCATCCCAACCCACTGCAACACCAGACCACTAGTAGTCATATCCCACAACCTGCTCTGACTCTAACAAGCGCAGTGAGCCCCCCCAAGAGTTAGAGATCTCCTGGTGACCTCTCAGCTGGGACCACCCATAAAGGGAGAGGGTTGCACAGCCCGCCAAAGCCCCCTTTTGGGCAAAGAAAACATGGGTACAGCACCAGTAGTTGAAGGGGACAGCACCAAGGCCCAAGGCCTGGAAACAAACTTGGACAGGGAGTTATCTCTTGGCCCCTGCCTCCCCTCCCCAGAGCACTGCCACATACACACTGAAAAATAAGAGGTGCCTGGCTGAGTAAGAGTATATCTGCTGACCCTGATGTCACTATGAAGCGCCATCTATGAGACTGCAACCTAAATTGCGCCACCAAACAAAAATACATTGTTTTAGGCCGGGCGTGGTGGCTCAAGCCTGTAATCCCAGCACTTTGGGAGGCCGAGACGGGTGGATCACGAGGACAGGAGATCGAGACCATCCTGGCTAACACGGTGAAACCCCGTCTCTACTAAAAAAAAAAATACATTGTTTCACTATGCAATACCTCTGAAACACACCACAGGAACCCATCCATAACCTCAGAACCTAGAACAGAGCCTTGACCCTCTGAAAGCACTGAGAAACAAAACCAATCAACTATGTACAACATTCACTAGTCAACCCTTAAGGGAAAAAAAGAATGTAAAAACAAAAAGCCCTATCCAAACAAAAGCAAATTGACAAAGAAAAAGAAAAGCCAGCTCCCTCAGGTGAGAAGGAATCAGCTCAAGAACTTAAGCAATGCAAAAAGTCAGAGTGTTTTGTTTCCTCTAAAAGATGGCATTAGCTCCCTAGCAATGGGTCCTAACCACATTGAAATGTCTGAAATTATGGACACTGAATTCAGAATCTGGATGGCAAGGAAGCTCAATAAGATCCAAGGGAAAGTTGAAATCCAATCCAAGGAGGCCAGAAAAATATGAAAAATGATGTAGCTATATTTAAAAAGAACTAAACGGAACTTCTACAGTTGAGAAGTTCACTACAGGAATTTCAAAATGTAGTTGGAAGCCTTAAGGACAGACTAGATCACACAGAGGAGAGAATTTCAGAGCTTGAAGACCAGTCCTTTGAATTAACTCAGACACAAAGCAAAGAATTTTAAAAAATGAACAAAACTTCCAAGAAATATGGTATTAAGTAAAGCAACCAAACCTACAATTCATTGGCATTCCTGAGAGAGAAGAAGAGAGAATGAGCAACTTGGAAAACATATTTGAGGATATAATCCACAAAAATTTCCCCAGTCTTGCTGAAGAGATTGACATGTGAATACAAGAAATTCAGAAAACCCCTATAAGATACTATGCAAGATGACCATCCCAAGGCACATAGTCATCAGACTTTCTAAGATCAACACAAGAAAAAATCCTAATGGCAGCTAGAGAAAAGGATCAAATCACGTATAAAACGAACCTCATCAGGCTAATGGCAGACTTCTTAAAAGAAACTTTACAAGCCGGAGATTGGTAGCCTATTCTTAGCATTCTTAAAGAAAAGAAATTCCAACTAAGAATTTCATACCCCACCAAACTAAGCTTCATAAGTGAAAGTGAAATAAAATCTTTCCCAGACAAGTATTTGCTAAGGGAATGTGTTACCAATCAACCGGCCTTACAAGACGTGCTTAAGGGAGTTCTAAACTTGGAAGCCAAAGAAACCTGCTACCACAGAAACACATATAAATACATAGTCCATAGTTCCTACAAAGCAACTTCACAATTGAGACTATAAAGCAACCAACTGACAATACCATGACAGGAATGAAACCTCACATGTGAATACTAACCTTGAATGTAAATGGTACAAATAACCGCCTGAAAAGACACAGAGTGGCAAGTTGGATTAAAAAAAAAGACCCAACCTTCTGCTGTCTTCAGTACATCCATCTCATGTAATGACACCCATAGCCTCAAAGTAAAGGGATGAAAAAAGATCCATCATACCAACAGAAAACAAAAAAGGACAAAGGTTGTTGCTCTTGTATCCAATAAAATAGACTTAAAACCAACAGTAAAGAATAAAAAAGAAAGAAAGAAAAAGGACAAAGAAGGGCATTACATAATGATAAAGAGTTCAATTCAACAAGAAGACTTAATTTTTAGCCGAAGGTGAGAGATTGGGGGAAAAAAGACTTAACTATCCTCAATATATACACACCCAACATTGGAGCACCTAGATTTATAAAATAAGTACTTCTTGACCTAATAAAAGACAGACAGCCACACAATAATAATGAGGGACTTCATCACCCCACTGAAAGCATTAGACAGATCATTGAGGCAGAAAACTAACAAAGGAATTATGAACTTAAATTTGACACTAGACCAATTGGACCTAATAGACATCTGCAGAATATTCCACCCAACAACCACAGAATATATGTTCTTGTCACCTGTACAGGGTACATACCCTAAGATTCACCGCATGCTCAGCCATAAAGCGTATCTCAATAAATTAAAAAAATCAAATCATAACAAGCATATTCTTAGACCACAGTAGAATGAAAATAGAAATCAATGCCAAGAGGAACTCTCAAAACCACACGATTACATGGAAACTGAACAACTTGTTCTTGAATGACTACTGGGTAAACAACAAAATTAAGGCAGAAATTAAAACATTCTTTGAAACAAATGAAAACAGAGACACAACATACCAAAATATCTGGGAGGCAGCAAAGGCGGTTTTAAGAGGAAAGTTTATAGCACTAAATGCCTACATCAAGAAGCTAGAAATATCTCACACATAAAGGAACTAGAAAAACAAGAACAAACTAATCCCAAAGCTAGCAGAAGAAAACAAATAGCCCAAATCAGAGCACAACTAAATGTAATTGACAAGAAGAGGGGATCATGGCGGATGGGAGGCAGGACCAGATTGCACTCCAACTTGGACGGACAGAGCAGCATATGGAGGCTCGCACTGTGAATTTTTGCTCCAGAATGACTGCAGGCATAAATTAGGAAACCTGAGAGGACCCACAGACGCCCTGAAGAAAGCAGATTGCTCCTACAAGACCCAGGAGACACCTCAAATACTGTGAGTGCCCAAACCGTGGAACTGGGAAAGGGAGATCGTCTGCCCCTGAACACATACCCCCCACTGGGGAAACTGTAGGCCTAGATAACAGGAGAAGATTTTGACCTTACCTGGAACTGAGTCAATTTAGAGAGCCAAGCGAAATACAGGGATAGAAGAAGTAGTGAAAAAATCCCTGTGAGTTTACTGGGTCCCCTAGCAAGCCATTTTTGCCTGACCTCACAGGGGTCCTTCAGGACGGTGGCCAGAGGCACTAGGAAAAGGCCACAGGGAGATAGAAATCTCCAGCTGGGCTTTGTAACAATTTGAACTGATTGAGAGACCTCTTGGCCAGAACTCGGGGAGGGTATGAATCTGGTGTGCAGACACCACAGGCAAGGGAAGAAGAAAAGCCTTATTTGCCTTCGCAGCTGGGAGGTAGGTAGCCTGGGGCTAACTCTCAGCCCTGCTTGCCCACTGCCTGGAAACACATCCAGTGCTGTTGCTGGGGGGCACAGTGGGACTGAGATTGGTCTTTTGGATTGCATGGGAGCTGGGTGAGGCCTGTGACTGCTGCCTTTCCCCCACTTCCCTGACAACCTGCATGACACAGTAGAGACAGTCATAATCCTCTTAGGAACATAACTCCATTGACCTGGGAACCTCACTCCTAACCCCCACAGCAGCCGCAGCAAGACCCACCCAAGGAGAGTCTGAACTCAAACATGCCTAGCCCCGCCCTTGCCTAGTGGTCCTTCCCTATCTACCTGGTAACTGAAGTCAAGGGCATATACTCTTGGGAGTTCTAGGGCCCTGCCTCCCACCTGTTCCTCCTCATACTACCACAGCTGATGGTCTCTAGAAAGTGCCATGTCCTGGCAGGAGGCCAACCAGCACAAAAATAGTGCATTAAACCACCAAAGCTAAAAACCCTCACAGAGTTCATTTCTGCCACCTCCACCAGAACAGGTGCTGGTATCCATGGCTGAGAGACCCACAGACAGTTCATATCACAGGACTCTGTGAGACAACCCTCAGTACCAGCCTGGAGCCTGATAGACTTGCTGGGTGGCTAGATCCAGAAGAGAGAAAACAATCACTACAGCTTGGTTCACAGGAAGCCACATCCATAGGAAAAGGGGGAGAGTACTACAGCAAGAGAAGACCGCATGGGACAAAAGAATCTGAACAACAGCCTTCAGCCCTAGACATTTCCTCTGACAGAGCCTACCCAAATGAGAAGGAACCAGAAAACCAACTCTGATAATAAACAAAACAAGGTTCTTTAAATCCTCCAAAAAAATCACACTAGCTCAGCAGCAATGGACCCAAACCATCAAATCCCTGACTTACCTGATAAAGAATTCAGGAGGTTAGTTATTAAGCGAATCAGGGAGGCACCAGAGAAAGCCAAAGCCCAGTGTAAGGAAATCCAAAAAATGATACAAGAAGTGAAGGGAGAAATATTCAAGGAATTAGATAGCATAAATAAAAACAATCAAAACTTCAGGAAACAACGGACACACTTATAGAAATGCAAAATGCTCTGGAAAGTCTCAGCAATAGAATTGAACAGGTAGAAGAAAGAAACCCAGAGCTCAAAGACAAGGTCTTCAAATTAACCCAATCTAGCAAAGAAAAAAGAATAAGAAAATACAAACAAAGCCTCCAAGAAGTCTGGGATTTTGTTAAACAACCAAACCTAAGAATAATTGGTGTTCCCAAGGAAGAAGAGAATTTTAAAAGTTTGGAAAATATATTTGGGGGAATAATTGAGGAAAATTTCCACGGCCTTGCTAGAGACCGAGACATACAAATACAAGAAGCACAAAGAACACCAGGGAAATTAATCACAAAAAGAACATTACCTAGGCACATTGTCATCAGGTTATCTAACGTTAGGATGAAGGAAAGAATCTTAAGAGTTGTGAGACAGAAGCACCAGTTAACCTATAAAGGAAAACCTTTATAGTTATACCTTTAAGAGTATAACTATAACTTTAGATTATAGATTAACAGCAGATTTCTCAGCAGAAACCCTACAAGCTAGAAGGGATTGATGCCCTATCTTCAGCCTCTTCAAATAAAACAATTATCAGCCAAGAATTTTGTACCCAGTGAAACTAAGCTTCATATATAAAGGAAAGATACAGTCCTTTTCAGACAAATGAATGCTAAAAGAATTCACCACTACCAAGCCACCACTATAAGAACTGCTAAAAGGAACTCTAAATCTTGAAACAAATCCTGGAAACACATCAAAGCACAACCTCTGTAAAGCATAAATCTCCTAGGAACTATAAAACAAAAATATAATTTAAAAAACAAAAAACCAAGGTATACAGACAACAAATAGCACAATGAATGGAATGGTACCTCACATCTCAATACTAAGATTGAATGTAAATGGCCTAAATGCTCCACTTAAAAGGTACAGAATTGCAAAATGGATAAGAATTCACCAGCCAACTACCTGCTGCCTTCAAGAGACTCACCTAACACATAAAGACTCACACAAACTTATGGTAAAGGGGTGGAAAAAGACATTTCAGAAAAATGGGCACCAAAAGTGAGCAGGAGGAGCTATTCTTATATCAGGCAATACAAACTTTAAAGCAACAGCAGTTAAAAAAGACAAAAAAGGACATTATATGATGATAAAAGGCCTCATCCAACAGGAAAATATTACAATCCTAAACCTATATGTACCTAACACTGGAGCTCCCAAATTTATAAAAATGATTACTAATAGACCTAAGAAATGAGATAGCAACACAATAATTTTGGGGGACTTCAGTACTTCACTGACAACACTAGACAGGTCATCAAGACAGAAAGTCAACAAAGAAACAATAAATGTAAATGGTACCCTGGAACAAATGGTACCCTGGAACAAAACAAATATACATCTGTTCTTAACAGATGTATATAGAACATTCCATCCATCAAATGCAGAATATACATTCTATTCAATAGCACATGGAACTTTCTTGAAGATAGACCATATTATAGGCCACAAAATGAGCCTTAATACATTTAAGAAAATTGAAATTATATCAGGCACTCTCTCAGACCACAGTGGAATAAAACTGGAAATCAACTCCAAAAGGAACCTCCAAAACCATGCAAATATATGGAAATTTAATAACCTGCTCCTGAATGAGCATTGAGTCAAACATGAAATCAAAGTGAAAATCAAAAAATTTTTCAAACTGAATGACAGTAGTGACACAACCTATCAAAACCTCCGGGACACAGCAAAGGCGGTGCTAAGAGGAAAGGTCATAGCCCTAAATGCCTATATCAAAAAATTTGAAAGAATACAAACAATCTAAGGTCACACCTCAAGGAACAAGAGAAACAAGAATGAACCAAACCCAAACCCAGCAGAAGAAAGGAAATAACCAAGATCCAGAGCAAAACTAAATGAAATTGAAATAAAAAGCAATACAGAAGATAAATGAAACAAAAAGCTGTTTTTTTTGAAAAGATAAATAAAATTGATAGACCATTAGCAAGATTAACCAAGAAAGGAAGAGAGAAAATCCAAATAAGCTCAATAAGAAATGAAATGGGAAATATTACAACTGACACCACAGAAATACAAATGATCATTCAAGGTACTATGAACACCTTTACGCACAAACACTAGAAAACCTAGAAGAGATGGATTAATTTCCGAAAAGATACAACCCTCCTAGCTTAAATAAGGAAGAATTAGATATCCTGAACAGACAAGCAGTGAGATTGAAATGGTAATTTTAAAATTACCAACAAAATAAATGCCCAGGACCAGACCAATTCACAGCAGATTTCTACCAGACATTCAAAGAAGAATTGGTATCAATCCTATTGACACTATTCCACAAGACAGAGAAAGAGGGAACCCTCCCTAAATCATTCTGTTAACCCAGTATGACCCTAATACCCAAACCAGAAAAGGACATAACCAAAAAAGACAACTACAGACCAATATTCCTGATTAACATAGATGCTAACATCCTTAACAAAATACTAGCTAACTGAATCCAACAGCATATCAAAAAGATGATCCACCATGATCAAGGGTTTCATACTGGGGATGCAGGGAAGGTTTAACATACGCAAATCAATAAATGTGATGCACCACATAATCAGAATGAAAAACAAAAATCACATGATCATCTCAATAGATGCAGAAAAAGCATTTGACAAATTCCAGCATCCCTTTATGATTAAAACTCTCAGCAAAATTGGCATACAAGGGACATACATCAATATAATAAAAGCCATCTATGACAGACCCACAGCCAATATAATACTGAATGGGGAAAAGTTGATAGCATTTCCTCTGAGAACTGGAACAAGACGAGGATGCCCACTGTCACCACTCCTCTTCAACATAGTACCAGAAGTCCTAACCAGAGCAATCAAACAAGAGAAAACAGTGGCATCTAAATTGGTAAAGAGGAGGTCAAGCTGTTGCTGTTTGCTGATGATATTATTGTTTACCTAAAAAACCCTAAAGACTCTCCAGAAAGTTCTTAGACCTGATAAAAGAATGTAACAGTTTCCAGATACAGACTTAATGTGCACAAATCAGTAGCTCTTCTATACACCAACAGCTACCAAACAGAATCAAATCAAGATCTCAACCCCTTTTATGATAACTGCAAAAAAATAAAATACTTAGCAATATACCTAACCAAGGAGGTGAAAGACCTTTACAAGGAAAACTACAAAACACTACTCAAAGATATAGACAACACAAATGAAAACACATCCCATATTGTGTAGAATCCATATTGTGAAAATGACCATACTGCCAAAAGCAATCCACAAATTAAATGCGATTGCTATCAAAATGAATTACTCTTCACAGAATTAGAAAAAAAAAATTCTAAAATTCATATGGAACCAAAAAAGAGTCCACATAGCCAAAGCAAGACTAAGCAAAGAGAACAAATCTGGAGGCATCACATTACCTGATTTAAAACTATACTATAAGGCTATAGTCACCAAAACAGCATGGTACTTGTGTAAAAATAGGCACATAGACCAATGGAACAGAACAGAGAGCCCAGAAATAAACCCAAATGCTTACAGCCTACTGATCTTCAACAAAGCCAACAAAAACAAAGTGGTGGAAGGGACAACCTTTTCAACAAATGGTGCTGGGATAATTGGCTAGCCACATGTACGAGAATAAGATTGGATCCTCATCTCTCACCTTATACAAAAGAAACTCAAGATGGATTAAAGACTTAAATCTAAGATCTGAAACTATAAAAATTCTAGAAGATAACGTTGGAAAAACCCTTCTAGATATTGGCATAGGCAAGGATTTCATGACCAGGAACCCAAAAGCAAATGCAGTAAAAGCAAAGATAAATTTCTGGGACTTAATTAAACTAAAGAACTTTTGCAAAGCAAAAGGAATAGTCAGCACAGTAAACAGACAACCCACAGAATGGGAAAAAATCTTCACAGAATCTACAATGAATTCAAATCAGCAAGAAAAAAAAATCCCATCAAAAAGTGGGCTAAGGACATAAATAAACAATTCTCAAAAGAAGATACACAAATGGCCAACAGACATATGAAAAAATGCTTAACATCACTAACAATCAGGGAAATGCAAATCAAAACTGCAATGTGATACCACCTTACTCCTGCAAGAATGGCCATAATCAAAACATCAAAAAAACAAACAAACAAAAAAACCATAGACGTTGGCATGGATGCGGTGATCAGGGAACACTTCTACACTGTTGGTGGGAATGTAAACTAGTACAGCCACTGTGGAAAACAGTGTGGAGATTCCTTAAATAACTGAAAGCAGAACTACCATTTGATCTGGCAATCCCTCTACTGGGTATCTACCCAGAGGAAAAGAAGTCATACTTGCACACACATGTTTATAGCAGCACAATTCATAATTGCAAAATCGTGGAACCAACTGAACTGCCTACCTATCAATGAATGGATAAATAAACTGTGATATGTATATAATGGAATATTACTTAGCTATAAAAAGGAATGAGTTAATGGCATTTGCAGTGACATGGATTAGATTGGAGACTATTACTCTAAGTGAAGTAACTCAGGAATGGAAAACCAAACATCATATGTTCTCACTCATAAGTGGGAGCTAAGCTATGAGAATACAAAAGCATAAGAATGACACAATGGGCTTTGGGGAAATCAGGGGGAAAGGGTGGGAAGAGGGTGAGGGATAAAGACTTCAAATAGTGCAGTGTATACTGCTCAGGTGATAGGTGCTCCAAAATCTCACAGATCACCACTAAATAACTCACTCATGTAACCAAACACCACCTCACTTGTTCCCCAATAACCTATGGAAGTTAAATAAATAAATAAATGGAATTGACACCCCCAAAACATACGAAGAATCAATGAAATAAAAATTGGTTCTTTGAAAGGATAAACAAGATTGATCGAGCACTAGCTAGATTAACAATGAAAAAAAAGAGAGAAGATCCAAATAAATACAATCAGACAAAGGTGACATTACAATTGATCCCACAAAAATAGAAAAAATCCTCTGGACTACTATGAACACCTCTATGCAAGCAAAGTAGAAATCTAGAGGAAATGGATAAATTTCTGGAAACATACAACCTTTCAATATTGGACCAGGAAGAAATTGAAACTCTGTTATTGGTCTGAAAAACCAGTAACAAGTTCTGCAGCTGACTTCAGTAGTGAGAAAACCTACTAAGCAATAAAAGCCTTGGACCAAATGAATTCACAGCTAAATTCTATCAGATGTAAAAAGAAGAACTGGTAGCAATTCTACTGAAACTATTTCAATAAATTGAGAAGGAGGGATTCCTCCCTAATTCATTCTATGAAACCAGTGTCATCCTGATACTAAAATCTGGCAAAGGCACAAGAAAAAAAGAAAACTACAAGCCAATATCCCTGACAGATAATAGATGCAGAAATCTTCAACAAAATAATAGCAAATCAAATCCAGCAGCACATCAAAAAGTTAATTAACCACAATCAAGTGGGCTTTATTCCTGGGATGCAAGGTTGGTTCAACATGTGCAAAACAATAAATGTAATTCACCATGTAAACAGAATTAAAAACAAAAACCGTATAATTATCTCAATAGATGCAGCAAAAGCTTTCTGTAAAATCCAACCTCCCTTTGTGATACAAACCCTTAACAAATTAGACATTGAAGGAGCATACTTCTAAATATAAGAACCATCTATGACAAACCCACAGCCAACATCACACTGAATGAGCAAAAGCTAGAAGCATTCCCTTTAAGAACTAGAACAAGACAAGGATGCCCACTCTCACCACTACTATTCAGCATAATACTGCAAGTCCTACAGAGCAGTCAGGATAGAGAGAGAAATAAAAGGAATCCAAATAGGAAAAGAGAAAGTCAAACTATCTCTCTTTGCTAAGGATATGGTTCTACACCAGAAAATCCTCAAGATTCCATCAAAAAACTCCTAGACCTGATAAACAACTTCAGTAAAGTTTCAGGATACAAAATCTACCTATAAACATCAAAATCAATAGCATTTCTATGTACCAGTAACTTCCAATCTGAGAACCAAATCAAGAATGCAATCTCATTTACAATAGCCAAACAAAAAAATTTAAAACCTATGAGTACCTCTAACCAAGGAGATAAAAGATCTCTACAAGAAGGACTACAAAACACTACTGGAAGTCACAGATAACACAAACAAATGGAAAAACATTTCACACTCACAGATTGGAAGAATAAATATTGTTAAAATGGCTCTACTGCCCAAAGCAATCTGTAGATTTAATGCTATGTCTATCAAATTATCAACATCATTTTCCACAGAACTAAAAGAAATTATTCTAAATTTATATGAAGCCAAAAAAGAGGTGGAATAGCCAAAGCAATCTTAAGCAAAAAGAACAAAGCCAGAGGCATCACATTACCCAACTTCAAACTATACTACAAGGGTAGAGTAATCAAAACAGCATGATACTGGTACAAAAACACACATAGAACAGTGGAACAGAATAGAGAACCTGGAAATAAAGCAGCGTACCTACAACCAACTGATCCTTGATAAGTTGACAAAAATAAGCATAACAAGGGGAAAGGACTCTTTATTCAAAAATGGTGCTGGGAAAACTGGCTAGCCATATGCAAAAGAATGAGACTGGATCCCCTACCTGTCACCACATACAAAAATTAACTAAAGATGGATGAAAGACCTCAAACTATAAAAGTGCTAGAAGGAAACTTAGAAAATACCCTTCTGGACATTGGCATTGGCAAAGAATTTATGACCAAGTCCTCAAAATCAATTGCAACAAAAATTAAAATTGGCAACTGAGACCTGTTTAAACTAAAGAGCTGCACAGCAAAAGGAACTATTAACAGAGTAAACAGACAACCTACAGAATGAGAGAAAATATTCATCACCTTTGTTTCTGACCAATGACTAATGTCCAGAATCTATAAGGAATTTAAATAAATCACCAAGAAAAACAACTCCATTAAAAAGTGGGCAAAGGACATGAACAGCCACTTCTCAAAAGAAGACATATAAGTGGCCAACAAATGTATGAAAAAATGGTCAACATCACTAATCATCAGAGAAATGCAAATCAGAATCACAGTGAGATACTACCTTACACCTAGTCAGAATGAATATTATTAAAAAGCCAAAAAACAACATGTTGACAAGGCTACAGAGAAAAGGGAACTCATATACACTGTTGGTGGAAATGTAGTTCAGCCACTGCAGAAAGTGGTTTGGAGATTTCTCAAAGAACTAACAATAGAACTACTGTTTGAGTAATCCCATTACTGAGTACATACCCAAAGGAAAATAAATTGTTCTAACAAAAAGACACACGCACTCATATGTTCATTGCAGCACTATTAACAATAGCAAAGGCATGGAATCAACCTAGGTGCCCATCAGTGGTGGACTGGTTAAAGAAAATGTGGTACATATACACCATGGAATACTATGCAGCTATAAAAAAGAATGAAATCATGCCCTTTGCAGCAACGTGAATGTAGCTGGGGGCCATTATCCTAAGTGAACTAACGCAGAAACGTAAAACTAAATACCACATGTTCTTACTTATTAGTGAGAGCTAAACCTTGGGTACACACATACAGATGAGAACAGTAGACACTGGGGACTCCAAAAAGAGGTACAAAGGGAAGAAGTCAAGGGCTGAAAACCTTCCTGTTAGGCACTGTGTTCACTACCTGGGTAACAGCATTAATAGAAGCCCAAACCTCTGCATCATACAATGTACCCTTGTAACAAATCTGCACTTGTACCCCTGAATCTAAAATAAAAATGGAAAAATTTTTTAAAGAAATTAAAAAATAGTATTTGGTAGTTGCAAAACAAAGTGAAGTCTGGAATTCTGGATTCAAACATTATTTGATCCAGAGAGATTAGGGCAAGTGCTCTATGTCAGTGGTCTCAACAGCAAGTGACTTTGCTTCCCTCCCTTCCTCAAAGGATAACATTTAGAGATGTTTTTTGTTATTACACTGGAGAGGGTGGCTACTAGCATCCTGTGGGTAGAGGTCAGGGATGCTGCTAAACATCCTACGATGCACAGGATACCACCCAACAAGAATTATCTTCCCCAATTGCCAATAGTGCCAAGACTGAGAAACCCTGCTGTAGACACAGAGAAGAAAAAGGAAAGAAGGTAGTTCAGCATTTGACACACAAATGGATTTTCTGATCTCCAGTTTGCTTTATTGTTTTTGTAGCAACACATTGTCTTCATGTATTTACTCCTACATTTCCATCAGTATAATCAAAGCTCTTCATTTCTCAAGGAGAGATACTTTGGCTTAACCCACTTTATTTCTTTGAACCTCAATTTCATTATTTATATGAAAATGATACGATGAACTTGTGATTTGTGTTTTTCCCCAACTTTTCACTTTGAATAATTTTCAGACCTATAAAACAATTGATGTATAATGAACAAATGTGGTCTCTTCATTGATTTACCTTTATTAATATTTTTTCATATTTGCTTTTCCTGCCTTCTCTCTTTCTCTGCCCCTACCCCCATGCTAACAAAATTAAAAATATGCATATACTTTTACCTGGTAATTCCACTTCTACAAGTATATCACACAGATATGTACACACACATGCAGAATGGTGTGTGCAGCACTGTTGCAATGGCAAGAGATCAAAAGCAAATTTAGTGTCCATTAATAAGTTACTAATTAAATATAGGACAAGGAAGTTCTATGCAGCTGTTTATTAAATGAGGACATTCTGTGTGTTGATATGGATATATGTCTAAGATATATTTTAAGTGAAAAATATAAGTTCATTATATATAATATGCTATTATTTGTATAGTAATGGAAAAATAAGTATATATTTGTATAATATCATATTTCCTTGAATATACATAAAGAAACTCTGAAAGGATACATAAGAAACTAAAAAAGTTAGATCTGTGGGAGAAAGAGTGGAAATTATACCCTGAATGAGTTTTAGAACTAAATGAATATTCCCTATCCAGAAGCTGGGCATAATTAACTACTAAATTTAGTCTAAGCAGCGTTGTACGTTTTGAGCTTCTGTTAACTAAGGAGGATACCATTACATTTTATGCTTTAATTTATTGTCATTTGTTTTTAGATTCTAGTAGAATTCTATACATTTGTTATATCTAGCTATATTCATGAAATTATTGCTCTATTATGTTGAGTGAGAAACTGAATAAAAAACATATGTTCCAAGTGAGAGTGATATATAAAATAATTCATTTACAACAATATTGAGCTGTTTTATCTAATTGTATAGGTGATCTTCCATTAAATGAAAAAAATTAGTTTTAAAAGTTCTACTAATTTCTAATTTTTTTAATCCACAGCAAGTTGGTATTGATAAAGGTGACATTCCTGACCTCACACAGGTAAGCAACTCTCCCAGTGGAAGATTCATTATGCATGAGATTTTTACAACATGTGTTGCCACAAATGGGCATAGTCTTGTAAGCATTTCATGCATTTTGAATTCAGGCCAAGCAACTTTCTTGGAAATTATTCTACCTTACTTATTTTTTCTAGCCATTGAATATATTTCTGGAGGTAATAGGAAGATTTTCTTGTTCTTATGATATAGTTTCTTCTTTAAATGCAACTGAATTTAGTAAATGAACTCATCCTTTCATTTTAAACTTGATTAAAAGGAAACCTTGAATAATGTTAATAGAAGTGCTTTAGTTATGAAAAGTCACTATTTCTAGGCCTGATAATCAGATTAGAACTTTTCCTCCTGCTTGTCTTCCTAGTTTCTAACATGTCCCAGATATGAAGGAGACCCATGAATAGGGAAAACACTGATGTCACAGATTAACTACTTGTCTGCCCTATGAAATGGAGGCATGTCCATGCATAAAATAAGCTAATAAAATAGTAGTGGTAGATGAGCAATTTTTCTGGAGCCCTTCTAGTAAATGCCAACAATAGAGGGGCTTCTGTGTCAATCATTTTATCTGTAAAGAGGGTACTGTGTATGGATCCTAATATACAGATTCAAGGTCATTCATGGGTCCAGCTTTATTGTATAACCTTTCTCTTTATTGGCCAGAACTGTTTTTACTTAAGCACTCTGTTATAGTGCATTTATATACCAAACATGTTATTAAACTAGAAATGATGGTATTGTAGAGATGGTAGAAGAAAACATAGAGCTGCTATCTTATATACCAGTAATAAATATATGAACTTTCTGTCCTTGTAAATATAGTCATTATAATAGAAAAAAATTGTCATGGTGAAAGATATCCACTTTTAATAATATCAAAGTTCATTTAGTAATTTGCTATCCTTAGTATGCCTTGAAATGTTTCCATCTTTAAAATAATATTAATCCTTAAATTTTTATTAAAAATTAGGGAAACTCAAAGAAGTGATCTTCTGTATTTGTATTATTAAAATACCAATTAAATATCAAGAATTTGTTATGAATAAAATTCACAGAGCAATTCAGAACATGATGGCATTGTAATTTTTAGTTAAAAGTTGAGAGATAGTTCTTTCTCATAGACAGAATATTGGTATAAAATAGTTCTGCTACTATGAGAAAATAGTGTTTTTTGATGAGGCACATACCTGAGTGAGATTGGTATCATTTTGGATATGGCCAAAATATTAAGTGTGCATTAAGTATCACTAAAAATCTCTTTATTAGACATAGATTTATCTTTGTAACACTAAAAAGCAAAGAAAATAAGTGTGTTTTCATTTAAACTCATCATTTTTAGTAAAATTTATAGTACATCTTAAAAAATAATCCACATAAGTAATACATGTTACCTTTTAAGACATTAAAATATTTAGCTCTGACATTTATAAGCTAATGAATAGCTTCTAGAAGTGGCAAATCATCTTTATTTCAACTCTATGGACACCCTTACTGTAGAATAAAAGAGAAACTAGGCTTTCAGTTAAGAATATAGGTCCTCATCTGTCGTACTTAGTTTGGGCAGAGTCTGAAGGGAAACAAGGAAATATTCAAATGACTACCTCAATCCCTTTTCACTTTTAACATTAAACAATGAGAGCATATCATTGAAAGTACATCATTGAAATCATATACTTGGATTAAATTTTTAATGACACTATTGTGGTCATTATAATTTTTACAATCTCCCCTTCAAGAAGCCCAGAAACATTATATTTTACTGAATGATTTAACATATGTGTTTTCATAATTTAGGGAACAGAGACTCCTCCCTCAAAGAAATAAAATCTTGCCCTGGGTCTGTTAGAAAGCTATTCTATGGTAGAAATTCATCAGAATCTGTTAGCACTCTATTATCTGCTTTTGTTATGACCTTAAGCACCACATACATTTCAATATTAACATTTATTTTTATGTGATACATATATATACACCATGGAATACTACACAACTATTAAAAAGAAAAGATCATGTACTTTGCAACGACATGGATGGAGCTTGAGGCCAATATCCCAAATAAACTAATGCAGAAACAGAAAACCAAATACTGCATGTTCTCACTTATAAGTGGGAGCTAGACACTGAGTATATATGTCACAAAGAAGTGAACAACAGACACCAAGGTCTACTGGAGGGTAGAAGGTGGTAGGAGGGTAAGGATTGAAAAACTATCTATCAGGTACTATGCTTATTACCTGGGTGATGAAATAATCTGTACACCAAACCCCTGTGACATGCAATTTACCTAGATGATAAACCTACACAAGTATCCCTGAACCTAAAAGATGTTTTAAATGGGGAAAAATATTTATTTTTAAATTACCTGTTCATAGAAAAATTCCTCCAGTTCAATACAAGAATATGATATGCTTCTGAAATTCCTTAATACTGTGGTTTCTTTTGGGGTTGTGAGTGACATAGAGCTATAAACCCCCTTCTTCATTCCTGCATAGAGCCCGTCAGCAGGTCTAATGGAAGTCTTTAATTGAACTGAGGAGTTAGACCTCTGACAGTTGTGATCAGGTCTGAGCCAGCATGTGAATTGTTTTGGGGTTAGTCCTTTAGACAGTTGTTTCATCCTTAAAACCAGGATTAATCTGCAGATGGGCCCAAAGTACCAGGTTATATGGATTCAGTTCTACTCTTCTAAGATTAGATTCTGCTTTCTACCAGGCTTGTCTGCGGCCACCATAGCCATTCATTCTATCCATGTAATGAACAAAAATACCTGCCAGAAGAGAGTGCTAAAGAAGAGATGGAGATCAGAAGGGCTTCCTACTGGGAGTAGAAATAGAATGCTCATAACTTAAAAAAGGATTAGAATTCCTCTTGCAGCAAAATGGAATGGAGGAATTTCATGGATATCTTTATGAATTTAATGGGCATCGTTTAGGTTAGAGACTGCACATTAAACATGAATGCAATCATCTGCAACCCTTTTTAACTTATACACATAATATAATTATTACATTTAAATTTTTCACGAATATCAATGAAATTTTTAAGGACATTCAAAAATAACTGTTTTGGGTAAGAACTGAATATATCAGAACTGAAATATTTCTCCTCAGCACTTTCAAATGGTTTCTTAGATATAATGATAAAAATTTGAATGATCTTGTGATTGCTTTTTTAAAATTTGGTTTTAATGATGCTTTATAAGCTATAGCATCTAAATTGTAGATGGATGCTTTCTTTTGGAGCCTGGGCTCACAATCAGCTATGAATTTGTTCCAAGAAAAGAATTTTCTAATATTATTTCCTGTCTGTGGCATGTGTACATTCCAAATGTAAAATGTCTTCATTTATGAAAAAAATCTTAGGTTTTGATATCAGGAATTCTGGTTGATATGAAAACTACTGGTAAAGAAAGGTCTCCCTTTAAAGACCATACAACTGATGAATCAGTAACCATGATATGTTGCTGTTAATCTATTAGCTTTCACAGGCTGACTCTTGTTCTTTGGATTGGTGTTCCCATCTGCTTGGTCTATTGACTTTAGCATTTTTAAAAACAAGCAACTAAAGAGCCTGCTCATTATATTTTGTTATATTACATTCCTTTCACAACAGCAGAGGCATTCTCAAAGTTTTTGCTCCTTGGAAATTTAAGAGGTGGTTTTCATTTATTGTCTACTGCATGCCAGGATGTCCTCGCTACCATAGATGCAGTAGAGAAAAAGTAGACATTCCTGCACTCCTGGATATTACTATCAAAGTACTTTTATTCCTCCAAAGACATTTGAGGAATTTATTTCTCTTTGATTTTACATGTCCTTATAAGAAATATAAATTATGAAGCACTTTCAAACTTCTGGGATGGAATGCTCCAAACTTAATTTCCCTTTAAGACAGAAGTCAGTTTGATAGTCTTGTATTCCTTGATCAAATTTCTCTTTCAGCTATTGTGATTTTTTGTGACTTCTACTTATTTTTTCCATTTTCTCACTTAGTAAGAGACTTTACAAAATGAATAAAATGGTGAACTCTCTTCCTGGGTGTTTTGTTTTGTTTTGTTTTGTTTTAGGTAACTAAGAAACTTAATAGGAGAAAATATTACCTATTTTTGGTTATCCTATATTTGTTGCTATTTTGTGACTATAAATCGCATTTTTCTTAGACCATGTTTTAAACTTAGGCTTAGCCAAAAAACATCACACTTTCTTTACATTACATTTAACATTCAGAGTATCTTAAGTCTTGTAACTGGAAAGAAGTTCTATGGCTTATTTTTTTTTCCTTACTGCAATACCATTGAAAAAATAGAAATATGAAAAGTTTATATGCCCAGACCTCCTAAATTCCATCATCATCATCATCATTATCATCATCACTGGCAATTAATATGACAATTTCAAAGTTATCAGATGTAAATTCATGTAAAAATTTTGAAGCCATTTATATATTTTTTTTCTTAAGGTTACTATGTATACATTCTTTATTCAATTAGCATTTCTTTATAGTTTATAATCTGGTATCTAGAACAAAATATTCTATATCTCTTTTAAAATTCATTTTTTAAACTTAGAAATACAGTCTTAGTTGTGGTTTACTAGAATTTATTAAGTCCATTTTCATCTGAGTTGTATTTTAAAATCCTAATTTTTATAATTTTCTAAACTTATTATATCTCCTGATAATCTTATTTTTTAAACTCTATAGTTAAAAGCTTTTAAAATAATGCTGACAGGGCTATTCCTTTCTATCTTACCTTCATCATTTTGATCAAGTTAATATTTTGGTTCACGTAGTAATTTTTATATATCTAAATTTACATGTTTTAGTTCACTCGGTAATTTACATTTATAATCACATAATTACAAATATAATAATCACATAATGTTAAGACAGTTTAAGAGTCTATTAGTGAAATGAAAAATGAATATTAAATAAATGTCCTGAATTTTCAAAATTAAAGATTTTTAATAAGAATTTTAATCTGTCATTAAATGTACAGTGTAAAAGATACAGTTATATGAATGTCTGTGAATTCTGTGAGTTCCTTTGTCAGCATAGTTACTTCAATGTCTTTCAAAATTAATTTCACATTAATTTAAAGAAGAATTGTCAGAATTAAATATATCTATAAGGGTAGTTATATATTTCATTTAAGAAATGCTATTCTTTGAATGCCTATGCTGCTGTTAAGGTCTAATTTGTGTTACAACTATTTGAGAAAGATGAAAGTAAGTCTCTAATGCTTAAGGAATAGACTGGATGAAACATTTGCATGAACCTATTATTTCTCCTTAAGTGTACAGTAAAATGTCATCACTTTATATTGCCTAAAATTTTATTTATAAATGGAAACATTCAAGTAATTCTTAATAAGAGTTGAAATTTATTAAATGTGTCAATACATAGTGCTCTAATATTATATTTGCTAAAAGTTACTTTATTATACATATAAATATATTTTTATATTATATATAAATAGGTCAATAATAAAATCTTAATTGTTATTGATTATTAGAATTATATTCTTTTCCCCACAACTCTCACTCACCACCTTTTAAAAATATATTAAAATGGATTTTCCTAATATTTCAGACAAATGTAGATAAGTGAAATTTTACTGTATTTTCAAATTTCTGTAAATTTGTATTTGGGCCCTTATATTTTTTATTTGAATACAAACACTTATTCATTTTTACTATGGTCTTATGAGAAGGAGGTGGTAAACTTGATTTGAGTTTACTGCATATAATAAGTAATATATTAGTAAAAGTCTATCCAATGTAATCTCTACACTGAAACCACACTGTAATGCTATTTGTCATGCAGTGGAGTTAAGTCTGTTTAAGATGGGCCTGCCTGAAAGTCTGTGGAATTTAAATATCTAAATACTGAAAGAACCTGGAATTAAATTATCTCACATGTATATCGGGGTCCATCCACAGACTTCCACCATACAAAGTTACAGTGACGTTACAGTGTGTTTACGTTGAAAGTAAACAATGCAGACATTTATTTTTACTTTCTTATTGTAGGCTCCCAGCAGTCTTATGGAGACGCTTGAACAGCATCTAAATACATTAGAAGGAAAGAAACCTGGAAACAAGTACGCATTAGCTGTGTATTCTAAATAAGATGAAAAATACTAGAGTCGTTCTTCTAAGAATGAGATTTATCATGGTACAACTTATATTGCTCAGTTTTAGGGCTTGCTTTGTTGTAATTTTCTGGGCTTCCTCAGAACCCCTACCCTTCCTATTATGACAGTGAGTATAGACAATCTCTCTGCAGGCTAATGCAGCAAATTAGTAGATTGTGCCTACATTAACTGAACCTAATGATTTGAACATTTGCCCTTGGAAGGAATTCACAGTATATGGAAAAATAGTTACTCATGTTTAAAAATCAAAGCTGTTATCATTGGACATGAGTAAAAACAAGCACAATTTCACAAGCAGCCTTGATTATTATTGTTATCAACACCACTGTGAAAAAAAGAAAAACCCTCAAGTATAGTTTTTGGACTCCAGTCTCTCCCTATTTGAATCATGAGACATGGCGTGCTACTGACATTTTATTCATAGATCCTTTTATATAGAGAATAGCAATCAAGTAGTGATAAGTACAATTTTACTAGATTTTCATACCTTTGTGTTTGGGTACCTATATTTTTGACTATTTTTCATCACTGCATGCACAAAATGTCCAGGTTCCTTCCCCCCCACCCACCCCCCCCAATCTCTCCAGCAGGTCTAAAACTTGTCTATTCACAAGGCCTGGTGCTTTCCAATCTTTGTGCCTATTCAGACTGTAATTCTGTGAGTCTTAGGATGCTCACCCCACCCCTTGTCCTGCTTTGTAAATCTTAGGCATCCTGGGAGGGCCATCTCCAGTCCTACCTTCTCATGAAGTCTTTCTTTATCCTGAACTGCTCAGTATTGTGGCTATTTCTTTTGTAGATGTATGATTTAAGTAGATTTTCTGAATCTAAAGGTTAGGGACTATTTTACACTTCATTATGTCCATTTAAAGACCTAATGTAGGTCCTCTACAGAGAGAGCTTGGAATCTGTCTTTGTTGATAATACCAACTTTCTGTTTATTCCATTTAGGTTGACAGCAGGAGTTAGTAGAGACAACCAGTGTAATGATCATTTCAGGACTGTAGGCTGATCACAGATTTTACCTACAACAGAGCTATCAAAATGCAACTATTTTCTGACTTTCTTCCCTCTGGACATTCTCCCAGAATCTAGGCTTGTGTCTTGATGTTACTTGTTTATTCTGGTTATTTCATTAGCTATGTTATTTCTATAATATTTTTTCAAGTTAGTACAGAAATTATTGCATGTTTTAAATTTGCAATGATAAGCAACAGTGTAAGAGTCTTCCAGACAATTATGGCAGAGCTATTTGGAATGATGGATAGCAGGAGCTCTCAGGCGCTCTTTCAAGGTTGTTTCCACAGTCCAGGCTCTGCCTCCAATCTCGGTGTGGCCAGGGATGATCAGACTTGACATGAGAGTACATTAGCTCACAATAAGAGATGCCCTAGTCCGGTTATTTCTGGGTCCACCCTCTATTAGGGTTTCTGGGAAGCCAAATGAGTTGCCTAGGATTTAAGAAAATGCAGACAGGAAGCCAAGAAATTTTTCTGCTCCTGTGACAGAAGGACCTCTTTAGTTAAGGAAATATGCACATCCCCTAAAGTTAAAATCTCTCTTGTGCAGTGCTGGATGCACACTATAAGTCAGCTTCTCTGCATTGTATTCTCATTCAGGGTTCCCCATACCCCACATAGGGCCACACCCTTCCCTTGTTTTTTTATTAAATCTATCAGTGCTGCAGTCACAGAGAAGCCTCCTTGAGTAGCTAGAATGGGTCTCATTAGCCCTGACTTCAAATCTAAATTTGCCCCCTTGTGGTCACCACAAGCTATTTTTGGAAAAAAAAAATAGTTTACGGACATTTAGTTACATTTCTAGAAAAGTGAAATTTAAAATTCAATAATCCTCCATTTTGAATTACTTTTTTCTTACAATAATTTTTCTTTTTCCTTTAAAATCATTTTATGCTTGTCATATTTCTCTTCTGAATTGGCTAAAACCACATTTGAACTTGTCTTTTGCTTATTCCCTATTATTAAAAATGAATGAACTATAGTAGTTAACTATTCTCTTCTTTGTATGTTTGTGCTTACCTTGGAACTTAAGTGAAGGGTGAGTACTGTATGGAGTGAGTTTTTTTGCATTTGATAATTACTAAAAATGCAAAAAAAACCTCTTAAAATTCCACATTTGGTATTTAGAACATATAAAACTGGTTTCTGTCCCTTTTACACATCTGTGTTTTTTTCATTATGCTTTATTTTTGTCTCCCAAGTTGACTAGCATAAATGGTTTTACTTTCTTTTGGTCTCCTAGGATCTAGACTAACAGTTTCTCTTAGATGTATATATGTATATATATTTATGTATTCCTCTTAGATTTTAGAAATGAAAGTTTTTTTATTTGTTTAGTAAACAAAAGATTTCCCTGTGGCTTATAGCATAAATGCCAAAAGAGAAATTTATAAAGAAAATTAATTACTTAAAATTGTTTTATTTGTCTTCTGGTCACAGTGTAAAACTATTCTAAACTCTAAGCCAAGTATATACATAAATTGAAGCATTTGTAAATGTCTGTTATGAAGAATATGTATGCCCTTTATATTTAGTGCCTTGTGTCCACTGCTATTTATTTTTGTAATTGTGTGCAATACTCTGTGATATACCTTTATATATTGTCTGTGTCTATAATTCCACAGGACAAAAGAGAAAAATTTATTTTATTATTTATGTGGGTTTACTACGTGTTGAAGTTACAGGAAATTTAAGATAAGTCTTTTGTAATTCAAGTTATTTGAAGGATGTAGATAGATGTTTCACACCTGGGTTTTCTTTTTTTTTTTTTTTTTTTTTTTTTGGCTAGCATTTATACTCAAAACTACATAGGGATTATTGTTATGACTCAAATAAAACTTAACAAAATATTCTATTTCACAGCTTCCTATTAACATCTTGCAAGGAAATATGGACATTTGCTGTGTTCATAGTGAAACCCATGAGTTTGTAGTAATTTTACAGAATTTAGAGTAGATTACTTATATGGGTCATTCATTTTCTTCTAAAATTATCTTAATGCCTTGTTTTTCCAACATGGTTCATGACCTACTAGATTTTTCTAGGTGAAATTATTAATATAAGTATTGGTCTTTTTAATAAATATTATCTATATATAAATGATGTAGCATCTTCTTTCCTAAAGGGCAATGACTAACATTAGGGTGGAAAATCAAGCAAGAAACACATAAGAAGAGCAATTTATATGTTGTGTAAGAGAGAAGCAAATGTGCCAAGCTTATCTGTGCTTTGGGGGTTGGAATGTGGAATGAGCATAGGCTCTGAGGAGCAGATAGACTTGGACTAGAGTCTGGAATCCACCGTTGAAGCATGATGAGACATGGGAAAGTTATTAACCTCTCTGAGCCTGGGAACCTTCAGATTTTAATCAGTGATTAATGGTGCTTTTGAAAGCTATTGGAGCACCTCTGGTTCTCACCCTTTTGATTAAATCATGGCAGAAGCCAACTCTGGTTTATGAAAACAGAGGTCACACATCCTGACAGTTTTGTTTCACAGAAAATAACTTTTTAAAGACTTCTGGTTAGTTTATTGATTATAGAATGAATACATGAATATATTCTAATTTAAAAATTCAAATAATACAGAAAATGTCAGGTGATATGTAAAGTGCTAGGGATATAAAACAATGGGATGAGTTCCTTCCTTTCAAAAAACTTAGTATCTAGTGAAGAAGATAGAGAAACAGGCAACTAAGATATAATGTGGCAAGTGGGATGATATCTCAACACAGACAGTAGATTTTTGTTTGTTTGCATAATTCATGGGATAACTGTAAGTATCATTTAGTAATATTGTTTATGTAGAAGCTTGGCAAAATGATTCTTGTACCAATTATGATTTTTCATACTTAAGTACGATATTTTTATAGCAGGTAGAACAATTCTATCATTTTTATTATATCTTCATTCTTGCTATGGGGTAGAAGATGTTATAGAAGAAGTTATAATATTTTAGGTATTAGTTGGGAGATGTATTTCTAAAGCCCTTGATTTTTTTTAAATTTTTTTATTTTTTTTGAGACGGAGTCTTGCTCTGTCTGCTAGACTGGAGGGAGCGCAGGGTGCGATCTTAGCTCACTGCAACCTCCACCCACCAGAGTCAAGCGATTCTCCGCCTCAGCCTCTTAAGTAGCTGGGATTACAGGCGGGTGCCACCACGGCCAGCTAATTTTTGTTTGTGTGTGTGTGTGTGTGTGTATTTTTAGTAGAGACAGGGTTTCGCCATATTGGTCAGGCTGGTGTCGAACTCCTGACCTCAAGTGATCTGCCCACCTTGACCTCCCAAAGTGCTGGGATTATAGGCGTGAGCCACCCCACCTGGTCTATTCTCTTTTCTTTATAAGTATTTATAATTGTATCAATATCACTAAGAACTGGTTTATGAAAATTGCTTGAGAGAGAAACAAATTAATTTAAATTAATTCATTGTTAGAAAGTGACCATGCCAAAGGCTTCTATGTTTTCTTTGCAGAATTCAGGCTATTATTTTCTTGAATTTTTATTCAGATTTAACTCTCTTCTTTTTCCATACATAAAGGGAAAAAATAGTGGGAGTGAAGAAATTATTAGCCAAAACTCACTAGGAGATTTTCCACCTTATGCTGTACTAGATTTTTGGGTTCTTAAGTAATTTACCGTAGATATTTCAGTAGACCCTTTGACATGAACAGTATAGATAAAGGTATATCCTTTCCCTCATAGACTGTATTACTCTTAAGATAACTTTTAGCCAAACTACATGTAACCAAGTTGTTACCCTTATGCTTGTTATATAGCGGAATTCTCTGTGTCCTTGTTACCTGTTGTTTATATTCATTTTAGGTAGAAATTAAATTCAAACAAAAAATGGCAGGCATGTATTTGCAAATGAAGTTGAACTTAAAAGATATTAACTTGGGCCGGGCACGGTTGCTCATGCCTGTAATCCCAGCACTTTAGGAGGCCGAGGTGGGCAGATCACGAGGTCAGGAGATCGAGACTGTCCTGGCTAACACTATGAAAGCCCATCTCTACTAAAAATACAAAAAAAAAAGGCTGGGCGTGGTGGCGGGCACCTGTAGTCCCAGCTAGTCAGGAAGCTGAGGCAGGAGAATGGTGTGAACCCGGGAGGTGGAGCTTGCAGTAAGCCGAGATCACACCACTGCACTCCAGCCTGGGTGACAGAGTGAAACTCCATCTCAAAAATATATATATATATATTAACTTGGCGTATAATACTGTTAAATTTGCTATATCCAATAAGACAAAAATTTATAATATTGTACAAAATTCTACTTACTAAATTTCTGCTGTAATTTTCTTTTGCTGCTGCTACGTGTGTGATATTTTCTCTGTAGACGAGTAAAAAGTCATCCCTGCCATTCACTAAGGCGGTGAATATAGGCTGCTTATTGAAATGTATTTAGTCTTCATCTTGTTTTGTTATTCATTTTTCACCAACTGAAGTTAGTAAAATGTGAACTGTTCTGGCAGTTATTTCCAAAGCACTTTGCTAGAAATGATCTGCAATAGTCAATGCTACCAGTAATATAACTTAAAATTCACCCCTTCCTAATTTTCTCTCATTTTCTTAGAAAAAAGCATCAAAGTTGCTGTTTGTTTCCTAGCTCCCACTAGTTATAACAGGATGATGGGAATATTTTTCCTAGAATATTCTTGCTAGCGTTTTTATTACAGCCATAAGAAAAAAAAAAAAAAAACAGATTTCAAGGGTATGAATATGGAAGCCGAGACATATTTCAGGCACAGGGCCCATAGGGATCTTCACAGTGTACTTTAATCTTAGTGATCTAAACCACTGGGTGTTGGGGTTTTTTTATAATTCTACAAAGCAAGGTTTTTTCCAAGCCTTCTGAAAATAGTTTTAAATTCCCATTTGGACAGTTTGTTTTCTATGGACATAGGCAATAATGTTTGACTCAAAGAATTTGAGTTGCTAGAGATATAGAAAATAATGTTGAATTTAAGTATTTCTAGTACTGGAAATTAAGTAGATGGAAAACAGTGGAAGGGGATGTCATTATTAAGTAAAAGATTAAAAGTTTTTAAAAAATAGTTTGTTCATTATTTTAGAAGTCTGTATATAAAACAAGTTAATGCTTGACCAAGTGAAATCCAACTTAAAAGCTTCTACAAATATATTCACATATATATATATTCAGTTTTAACTTTTTTTTTTATGTTGCCTTTTAGATCTGGTGCTCCCTCTCCATTAAGTAAGGTAAGTTTGTTTTTCTGTTTAGGGGGTTATTTGTTTTTCGCTTTTTACCATTTTACCATCATAAAGTGTACAGTTCAGTGTCATTATGTACCTTTACACTGTTGTACAACCATCCATTTCCAGAACTTGTTTTTATCTTTCAAAACTGTAACTATACCATTAAACAATAACTCCCCACCTCCCTCTCTCCCGGAGCGCCTGGTAACCACCATTCTACTTTCTGGCTCTATGAATTTGATTACTCTAGGAACCTCATATATGTGAACTCATATAGTATCTGTCCTTTGGTGGCTGGTTTATTTCACTTAGCATGTCTTCAAGGTTCAGCCATGTTGTACCATGTGCCTGAGTTTCCTCCCTTTTGAAGGCCGAATTATATTCCATTATATGTATATACCACACTTTATTCATGCATTCATCTGTCAGTAGATATTTGGTTGCTTATATCATTTGGGTTTATGAATGTGGGTGTACAAATATCTATTTAAGTCCCTGGTTTTGATTCTTTGAGGGTATATACCCAGAAGTGGGATTGCTAGGTCATATGGTAATTCCAATTTAAATTGTTTGAGGAAAGGCAAGTTACGTTTTTATTTATCCTCCTTTATATTTGTCTCTAAGTCCAAGGTAGTATAGTATATGCAATTTAGTCCTTTGTTTGGACTAAATATTTTTAAACTTGGAGAGATTTTCATGTATTTATATTACAGCAGAAAACAAATGTTATCAGTAGAATGTTTTAATAGTTGTAAAACATTTTTACATATTCTAAATCAGAGTCCTATGAGATGGGTAAGCATGTTTCAATGGTAGAGAAATCCATTGTAATTGGGTGTCTTTCCACAAATATGCCTTTTAGACAGTCTACTATAATAACTTTAATAACTCATTTACCTCCTCATCTCTTTTTTACCATGTGGAAGGACAGGATTAGGGTTATTAGTGACAAGAGTATTTACTTCTATAGGTCTGTAGTTCACATTTACCATTGTATTCTTCAGACAAAAATGTAATAGATGTGTTTTTTCCTCTATGACAAATTTCCATTATATAATTGCTATCATTACAGATATTCAAGGATATCATTATAGCTGCACTGGTGATCTCCAGACACCATGTACTATGCCAGTGATGGGTTGGCTGACTGCCTAAGATCCCCTCAGGGACCTTGAAAAATCAGTCAAATAAAACAAACAAGTGTAAAGCTCCATTTATTATGATATAAGGCCAGGTTTAAAACCATTATGTCTATGTGAAAAACTCCAATACATAACTGCTGAGTAGAGTGTCATAAAATTGTGGCATCCTTTGGGTTGGTCTGTTTCTACATTTTGGCCAAATTGATTTTTACTGACTTTTTCTTTTTGTAATAACAGATTATTTGGGTTCTGTTTTCCTCGCTCTTACATCTCCTCAGAGCTTGTTGTTCCATGGCATTTTTAATGGGCTTCTGTAGAGTTTCATTTTTTGCATTTATGTTGATAATATTTATTGCTGTCATTAAGTTCTCAATGTTTCATCAATATCATTTTTCTAAACTTATTTACATGTATTGACTTTTAAAAACCTTTTCTTAGAGGATTTCTCATTGTTCCCAATGGATGACATACAATTAGCTTTAACTAGTCCTTTCTCTTCCATTGATCATGTTTTGTATTCCATTTGGAAGATTTGGATTTTTGTTGAAGAGAGAGGTCTGAGTTGATATTTTCTGATCAACAACATCCACACTGCTCTTGTGTTCACCTTTCTTGAAGTGCTGAATGCTTGACACTTGCATATCTATTGAATTTTGACTTTTGGATTAGTTATATTCTTGGACAAACATATTATTTAAGTCTGTAAATTTCTGTAAATTTCTTATCTCCTCAGGTTTTTTTTCAAATTATTCTTTTTAAAACTTCCTTTAAGTTTGGTGTGTTTGAAATCAGATGTCCAGTTAGGGGAGTATCTGATAGCCCTGGCTTGGTCTCGGTCTTCATGAATTTTACCTGCTGTTAATCTCATCTCCACTTACAGAACTAAGTATCAATAGATTGTTTTGAAATGTTCTATTAATCTTTCTCTTGTGAATGCATGAAGAATTAAATATACCAGATGAAATTGTTTAGTTATAGTAACTAAATAAAAATCTTTTAACATATTATTTGACTATTAATACCTCTTCTTAAAAAAACTAGTCCAGAAAAATAAATACTAGATTTTATTTTTACTTTTTTAGTTTTATCTATGTCATATTAGTGATGCGCTATAGTCACGATATCTTCAAAACATCAGTGTCTTGAATCTTGCTTGGGAATCGTT
Organism: Piliocolobus tephrosceles; assembly: GCF_002776525.5. Taxonomy (NCBI): domain Eukaryota; kingdom Metazoa; phylum Chordata; class Mammalia; order Primates; family Cercopithecidae; genus Piliocolobus; species Piliocolobus tephrosceles. Next base: position 88,818,217 of record NC_045438.1, read on the forward strand.
CTCTTCCAACTGTGAACTATTTTGCAAGTTAGATTTCTGGATTTGAAAGTCATCTGACAGGACCTCACATGAAATCTTTTTAGGATGACAAAACATAACGACATTGGTTTTTTTTTTTTAGCAATTATTACAATTGATAATATTTGAAATTTTTTGCAGCTAGTAAGATCTTTCCTAATAATTTTATGTTCAAGAAATATATTTAGCTTTTATTTTAATTAATGAATGGAAGTCATTGCAATGTTAAGCCAAATATTTTATCATTTTATATGTTACATTTAAAATTTGTAACATGTTTTAGCCAATATTGATTATTTATTACAATTATTGATTTCAAATTTTTTGAGCTTTTTTTTTTCCTCCACAAAGAATTACAAAAAAAATTTCTGGGCATGTCATGGGTATACAAAAAAAGTCCTGTTGCTCGGTGTCCTGTAGATTCATATTTGACTCAAGTGCGTTGTGTTGTACATCTTCACTTTCAGTCTTCTCCAGCCACAACTGTTACGTCTCCCAATTCTACACCAGCTAAAACTATTGACACATCCCCACCGGTTGATTTATTTGCAACTGCATCTGCGGCTGTCCCAGTCAGGTTGGTTAATAAATATGCAGTTATGTTTATTAGTATTTTATTAGAATTTGGTTTTATTTTTATGTGCTGTACCCAAATGATTTCACCAAAGGAAATCTAATCCTAATAATGTGATACGTTGGGGTTTTTACTACATAAAGTACATTGTTTTACTCCTGTGCCTCTTAAATCATTAGAAAGACCTAAGCTATAGAAATCACCTTGGTGTCACAAACTGGGAAAGGAAATGAAAGAATGATACACACAATTTTTTTCTGAAATTGACTGATGTGGAAAGTGTTTTCTAAAATTAGTTTCCTCTTGTGGGAAATTCAAAAGGTATTTTAAAATGCTTTAAACACACACACACACACACACACACGCTAAACTTGGAATTGTTAGACCAGTTATCTAGTGCATATGAGGAACTCACACTCTGGTGGTAGGAGGAGGCCTTCGGGGTATTCCTAATCAGTTTTTATATGGAGATCAGAACAGTAGTGAGAAATGGGGGGATGACTGTGCGTTCTTTGAAATCTCAGGCCACCTAAAATCAATCCCCAGCTCATAGGGGTATCCTCAAATAATAAATTTAGGTCAATTCCTTAGTTCATTTGCCTTAAGAGGATTCTAGTATCACTTTGTAGTATCTTTGACTCTGATTATGAATGCCCTATGTTTGGAGACTTGAACTTTGAGCAAGAAATCCAAGTATTGTACCCATGTTAACCCATGCTTTACTCTCTACTTGCTTAGTTCTGCATTTTATAATAGCAAGCTTGGTATAAACAAGTCCTTTCTGTTACTGTTCTAATATAAATCGCTTCTTATAAAAGCTTTAATATATTAATAATAAATATGTATTCCTTTCCTGTTATTTAGTCCAGTTGTATTTATGAAATGGACATCAAAACTAAGCAATGCGTTCAGTGGTTTTGAAACTACTTTTTAAAAGCAGCAGAATCCTTTCTTCAAAAGAATATTACTTGGAAATCTAATATATAAAAGAAGATAAAGATGAAACTGCTGTTTATGAAGGCAGGTGTGGAACCTGGGACCCTGATGGCTTCACACCTGGCCTGGAAACCTTTAAGCCAGTTCTCCTCAAATCTGAATGTACATGTGAATTGCTTTGGCATCTGATTAAAATGAAGATTCTGAAGTAGTAGATACAGGGTATGCCTGAGATTTTGCATTTATAACAACGTCCCAGGATGCTGCTACTTTGAGGTCTATACTTTGAATAGTAAGGCTGCTCCTTGGAGCTTCTACAGACAGAGAAGCTTTGAAAAGCACAGCCTCAACTGAGTAGAAATAAAAAATGCAGTAGTCGTTTTAGGTGAGTCCTCTTGACATTTGTCCTAGTGCTTTCCCTCCCCTTGCCCCAGGGAGTATGTTTTTATAATTAGTACAAAGGCACCTTATAGGGCCTTATGTTCATCTTTTGATGATTAAACAACACTTTTGCCTTAACAAAACATTGATATATTATAGTCTAATGTAGGAAAAAGATAAATTAGTGGTTAATAATTCTCTTTGGTGTCCTTTGGTTTATAAATAAATTCTTCTCAAGACATGAATTTTTTTTCTATACAAAAGATTTTGGGAAATAGAGAAAAGATAACCTCAAGGTTATGATTTTGATTTCCCTATAGGGTGCTTCACATAGATCAAGTCCAGCCCATTCTCTGTTTTTGTAAATAAAGTTTTATTTGAACAAAGACCTGTTGATTTGTTTATGTATTGTCTATGTCTTAATCTCATTCTACAATAGCAGAGTCAAGTAATGATAGAAACCAACTGGCCCTCAAAGTCTAAAATACTTACCATCTTGCCCTTGACAAAAGTAGTTTGCCAACTCTTGGTATATGCTGTATCTCTATACTTTCCAAAGTATTATTCTTTTATTGCATTTAAAATACCTAAAATCTTTGATGATTTCTGCATGTCTTTATTCAAAAACACCTTTATATTATAAAATTTCAAAATCTGATTTTAATGTTTTATTTTCCTTTTAGCACTTCTAAACCATCTAGTGATCTCCTGGACCTCCAGCCAGACTTTTCCTCTGGAGGGGCAGCAGCAGCCGCAGCACCAGCACCACCACCACCTGCTGGAGGAGCCACTGCATGGGGAGGTGAGTGAAACCAGACAGCCTTGCCATTTCTCTATTCATTTTATTTCATTGTTTTTACTTAGGCTATAATTGTTAATATTTACCTTTCGATTATCCAAAATGGTGTTAGCAACTTGGAGGGAAAATGCTAAGAATGGCATTTATTTATTGAAATATATAGGCACAGAGAAAGTGCCTATAATACGGTGAGAATGTTCAAATAGTCATATAGTTTTTATTTTAACTATTGCAACAAGGAAGTTTGGTGGGTTTTTTTGTTGTTCTTTTTTATTACTATAAAATTCTGATTATTTTTAGTAATTATTGTCTAGAGACTCAGGCCTTAGAGGATTGAGTATTCCCCTTAATGTATGGTTACTCAAAGTTAGCATTTCTAATTTGGTTTGGTCAGGTGTAGCCTCCTTCCTGGATTCTTTTAGGCCTGAATTGATTTTATTCACATTGTATTTGGCTTCATACAGTTGAAATCTTTTTACAGATTCTTATTTGTACCAGAAAAAAATCCATACTTAAACTGATTGACTGAAAGGAATCACATCTAACCACTTGATTCCCATTTTATTTATGGATCTCAGGAAAAAAATCAGCCTTTTACAAATATTTGATTTAAAACATTTAATATTAATATAAAAATTAAAGTGATTGCTTCATAATGCTCAAAGCTGCAAAGAGTTGGTTTTAATGGATGCACCAAACTATCAGAATAAAATTTTCAAAAAGTTTAAGACATGCCTTGTACAACTATAGAAGCAACACAAATAAAAGACTTAGTAACTCACTAATGAGGAACCAGTAAGATGATAAAGCTGTCTCAAAGAACATTTTGAGGAACTGAGTATTTATAGTTATTTTAAAAGGAATGTTAGAATAAGATGGCTAGGTTAGATAGAAAGCTGTTAATGTTCTATCGGGTAATAAAAACCATAGCCTTGAGGTTATCTTTTCTCCTATACAGAGATTATTTGCATCACTAGCAGACAAGATCTGTAACAACTTAACATTGCAGAATCAGAGCCTTTAATGCACAATAATAACTAAGTCAAATGAAGTCATATTTCTCTAAATAATTAAATATCCTTTGGTGGTCTTGTTAAACAGTGTGTCAGTATAACATCAAAAGTCCTATCTGTAATCTCTTGATCTCATTTCCAAGTTATTTTGGTAACAAAAATAAGAGAAAGATAACCAGTTCTGAAATAATGTTGCTAACTATAAATAAGAACATTTAAAATGTTGGCACATTTCCATTTTAAATATATAAACCTTACCCTATATTGAAGTGTTCAACTCCTAAGGCTACAGCTATCAATTTTTAAGATGAAATTGTTCTTTCACCTTTATTTAACTTTATTAAATTTCAGTTGGTAAAGGAAAGTATTGCTGAAGAGGTTTTATAAGAGCATTCTTTTTTACTCATGTTTTTATTCTGAGCTTCATCACTGATTATTTTAATTTGCTAATAATTTATTTTCATTACCTTAATGTCTTTGTTAGAAGTTTAATGCATAAACAGTGAAACTGTAAACTAGTCCCTTTTCCATATTCCCTGGCATGAAACTGAGGATAAGTTTTATCTTTTTTAAAAAAATTTTGACACCAAAAGAAGAATGCCAAATAAATAAAAGGAAAAACTAAAAATAAAACGTGAAATTTTGTTGAATTGCAGTATAACATTTTTATTCATATTCATCTCTAAATACTTTTTGCTAAGACACATAATATTGTAAGGAATTGATTGTAATAACCAATTTCATTAGGATACATTTTAGCCTTTACTAGTTAGAAATATGTAACTATTGATGATTGAAACATTAAAATATCATCAGACATAAAAAGAGAAAGCAGAGCAGTATGGTTTTAGCCAGGGCTGTACTATATGGACATGTAGATCGTGCATTGCTCAAAGGCAGGGCAAGGAGGCTGAAATACAGCTGGAACTCTGTAGCCAGGCTATGAGCCTTTCTCATTATCCTTGAGAAAGAGATGCTTTACTTTTTCTAATCTGTCTCACTACAGAGAGTACCTGTTTTTTCTTTTTAAGATATTATAGCTTTTATTTTAGAATATAGCTTTTATTTTATTTTCAAATTTTAACCATAAAACAGTAAAACAAACTCACTGGTTTACCAAAGACAGTTGGATTTAAAAAACTGGGTACAGTGGCTCATGCATGTAGCTTCTGAGGAGGCTGAGATAAGAATTTCACTTAAGCCCAGTAGTTGAGAGTCCAGCCTGAGTAACGTAGTGAGATCCTTTCTCAAAAAAAAAAAAAAAAAAAAACCTAAAAGGCAGTTGGATCCACATTATATTTCTGACAAAATGGGGTCTGTCCACATGGCTAAACATCAATTGTCCCAATAGGTAAGCTAATGGGCCAAAATTTGGGGTAAAGCAGTTTCCATAGTAGTTTGATTTTTAAAGCATATTTTTATGCTTTTTTTCAATTATTTTAAATGACTATATAAGGTTAAAGTTTTTTTGATAAACACATAAGATTCGTTTTAAAATAAAAACTAAGATAGTTCTCAAGTTACAATGAAAGCTAGTATTGATTGAGTGCTCCTTCTGTGACAAGTACTATGCTACACTTACACAAGAAAGATACTATCTTTAACCTGTTTAAAATGATAAATATGTGAAAACCATGTAAATTTTCTTATTTCTTTTTTTTTAACTTTAGGTTCTGGGATACATGTGCAGAATGTTTGTTACATAGGTATACATGTGCCATGGTGTTTGCTGCACCTATCAACCTGTCATCTAGGTTTTAAGCCCTGCATGCATTAGGTATTTGTCCTAATGCTTTCCCTCCCCTTGCCCCAAGGAGTATGTTTTTATAATTAGTACAAAGGCACCTTATGGGGCCTGATGTTCATCTTTTGATGATTAGATAGCACTTTGCCTCAACAAAACATCTACAACTGCAACATTTCATAGCAATAGAAAAGTCAGCTTTGCGGGGAAATGCTAATAAGGAAATTCTCTAATTTCTAAGCAAAATAGTAAAAATTATAAGACTTTAAGAAATTGAAATAAACTTCTATAATTTGGCCAGTGGATACCCAGTCATGGTTAAAGGTGATGCTAAATTGTAACAGATATGTGTTTGTTCATTTGACTAAGCAAAAATAAAAAATTGCTTTCTCAATCTTGTTTGATAAGATCAAGCCACTTCTATTATTGAAGCATATTTGAATTCTGTATAACTAGGCAGTAAATTATAAACTCTAAAAGTCTATAAGCCTAATTGGATGGTCTCATTTCCAAGGACCATAGCCACTTCAGATGTCTCTAAATTTTTCTTGGAGGTTTTAGGTACTAACACACATTTTTATTTGAGGGGACATATTGTAATGATAGCATTTTTTTCCTGTTGGTGTAAAGCAACCAAATTTTGGCAAATTCATTTTAGTAAATTTAATTTAAATTGTGCATGTAAAATTTGTCATTTCTACAGGCTGGCGATGAACCCAATTGGCTGAAAGAATACAGAGGATTTTTTAAATCCTCATCTTTGGCTCCATAATAGAGAGAGTGTTTTATTTATTTTTTTCATGGTAAATTCATGTTGCAGAAGCACAAATAAGTGTGTGTTGTGTGTCTGTATATTTTAAACATGGGAAAACAGTTTCTTTTTATATATGCTTAAAGTGAAATTTCTACTTTTTTGAGAAATATGGGATTACTGCCAGAATTTATTAGAATTAAAATTATTTACCAACATGTATTTGAAAGCTCATCAATATTATGTGATCGTATGACTTTGATATCTTCATGTATAAGGTTAGCTACAGCACAAGTAGTTTTGTGACCCATTTGCTTGTTAATAAAATCTGGGGTACATGTCTATAGGTGAAACTTGGTCTAGAGGATCTCTAGGTCCCATCTAGTTTGACAGTTCCATGATAATAGGTAGTATATTTATGTTTTTAATGACAAATGGTATAAAAGACACATAAAGCTAAGGTTTTTTTAGTTAGTGCCTTATCTGGCTTGGACATTGGTATGGTTGCATGTTTCAACTTTAGCTCTTATTTATTCATATGCTGCCATGTAATGGACATCGGTAGACCTTTTGGGAGAGGGTGAGTAAAGCTTTGTTTTTAAACTTCCATTTTGACAGACTTCTGTGTATAACAACTGTCCTCATTTTGATCATTTGGAGTCTGGTATATCTTTTGTCCTTTGCTTTTCTTCTCTCCATTTGCTCTCTGTCTCTGGTGAAATATAGATTCTTTGGCTGCACTTTCCTCTGTTCCCTCTGAAGCACAGATTTCAGATCCATTTGCACCAGAACCTACCCCTCCTACTACAACTGCTGAAATTGCAACTGCCTCAGCTTCTGCCTCCACTACTACAACTGTTACTGCTGTCACTGCTGAAGTGGATCTCTTTGGAGGTTAGTTAGTCTCGCCACTATTTTCATGTTCCTTTCAGGATTGCTAAAATTACTTGGGAGTTAAGGTCTTTAAAGTTTGTTACGTTATGTAACAGCATGTCAGAGTGTTTAAGTACTTTTTCAATGTTTATTCATGTATATTTATCTTCACTTAATTAATCAACTTTCTCTTCACTTAATTTTAGTAGTTTTATAGCAGAGATTTCAATGTATCTGGCCTATTTGATTTTCAGGTTTTTTAACATTAGAATTCATGTTGCTACCTTCAGAACTCCTGCCTTTATGTTCCTGCTCTCCAGTGTCTGTGTAAAAGTGGTACCAAAGCTCTCTGTCACCTTTAGGTTTATTTAGCTTTTTGGTCAGATTAGAACTAGCCCAGAGAATATTTGGGGAATGTAGGAGGAGCAATACTGGCCTAAGTTATTTCTTAATATTTAGGGCAAAAAATAAGAGTAATTCAGGTTTGGAAGCCTCTGAAGAGAGTTTAGGGATGTGCCTGTTTTTAGAGCTTTAAGCTTGTTCTGTCCAAATAAAAACTTGGATCATCTGTGGTTTTGGAACTCTGAGAAAACATCTGAAGTAGCACTTGAAAGGCTGATTGAAAACAGATTTAAGTCAGTCTTTGAAATGATTGTCTAAAAATATGCTTTCCATGGAAATGTAAATTCTGACCCACTAAAATATCTTGGACTCTGCCAGTATAATATGCCCGGACCTGATGAGCCAAGTGAAGCCGGTTTATTCATATATGTATCCCCATCTGTGTGGTGCTAATGTCCACACCTAAAGAAGTTCTTACATCAAACACATACATCAAGTGATGTTATAGTCATTATAGTTTTGTATATCTTCATTACCATATAACATCTTTCCCAGGGCATTTTGAGAATATGGTAAAGAAATTGGAGGAAGAAAATGGTGAGAGCAGGAGAGATTTGGCAGGCTTTGGTGTAATCAATATGTACCCCTGGAAACATACATTTAACACACTGTCACCTACCACTCTGCTACATGCCATGCTCCAGTCTCTAAGGTTGGCCAACATCATCCAAGACAAGGAGCACTCCACTAGACACATCGTTGTTGCCACTGCTACACAAAAGACATTTTCTGCTGCCTTGCTGTACTGTCATTCCTATTACAGGAGAAACCTGTTTGTGAAAGAGTAGGAGAGAAAGGATTGCAGACCCTTGAATAAAGAGTCACCTATGGTCTGGCGCAGTGGCTCACGTCTGTAATACTAGTACTTTGGGGGGCCAAGATAGAAAAATTGCTTGAGCTCAGGAGTTTGAGACCAACCTGGGCAATATAATGAGACCCTATCTCTGCAAAATAATTAAAAACTAGCCAGTTGTGGTGGTGCACACCTGTAGTCCCCACTACTTGGGAGGCTGAGGCAGAAGGATTGCTTGAGCCCAGGAGGTGGAGGTTACAGTGAGCCATGATCATGCCATTGCAATTTAGCCTGAGTGACAGAGCAAGGCCCTGTCTCAAAAATAAAATTAAATTAAAAAGAGTCACCCACTATAGAGGGTTAGGTTTTCATTTATGCCCCTATATCCTTTGAAATCAAAAATTTTAATTTTAGCTTACATTTATAAAATCAACTTCCTCTTCCTTCCACAAATCTAAATCAGATGGGAAATAGAGTTTGTCAAAGTTGTTTAGGCCTGACTTAAGGTAAGCCTCTTGACCTCCTTTGGCCTCAGTTCTCCCATCTATACAATTGGAAACTTGGTCTAGAAGATTTCTAAGGTCTTTCTAGCTTGAAAGTTCCATAATAATAATAGGTAATACACTTAATAAATGTTTTAATTTAAAATTTATCCTTCCCCCACCCTCTGTTATTGGTGTGGCTATGGGTGGTTTCTCATAGGCTTATCTTAACAGAAAAAAAAAAGTTAGGAAAATATGGACAGGATGCATAATAATTTTGTGCTGAAACATTTCTACACCTTACCTGTTTAGATTTTTGTTTTCAGTCCACTTATAAGGAGCTGATTACCTCAAAGAAATCAATCAAGTCTATCTTACTTCCTGCATAGCCCTCTAGAATAATAAAGACTAAAGATATTTCTTTGAAATATTCTTTGCACCATTATGCTGTTTTTGTTCATTTATTTCTGCTTTGACTATATTCATCAAGTAGAAAAACCTGTATGTTTAGAAAATTTTCATGATGGCATTCTTTATAGCTTTAATGTAAGCTTAAAGGAGGAGTACTGCAGAGAATCATGTAACTTACTGCCAAAGAATGAGACTGTTCTTGTGATTTTATCAATATCCTTTCCAGTCATCTAGCTGAGAAATGAGTGTACAATGACAATTACATCTGAAAATCATATCATAATTATTCTATTGATCTGTATAGTTCTATAAATTGTCTCCTGGCTTCTGATAGCTATAAAATCTCCATCCTTTATGTTCAGGAGTCTATATATGTCATTATCTGTTTTGTGATTTTTCAGTGATTTTCTGTAATTTCTTTCATGCCCTTCATTGGTTTTTAAGAAATTATTCAGAGATTTAATTTTTAATAAAACCCTAAGCTAAAATCTCTTTGGCCATTTTGTGTGACCATTTTTTAAATACTTTGTCGCTCTACAATTGACAAGTAGTAGAACTCTAGAATAATTAGAAAAACAGTTATGTTTTGTTTAACACAGCATAACTTTACAACTTTAAAACATGCCTTTTTGAGGTCCTATGCAATATGTATAGCAACTAAGTAGATTTCTTTAGAAAGAAAGCTTAATAGATTTTAATTTCAGAAAGATGGCTATTTAATTTCATCTCTATGACATATTAAAACTGTTAATGTATTTTAGTACTATATTTAAATTATAAATTTTGAAAATAATAAATTTCTGTTATTTTGTAAAAGAAATATTCTGATTGATACACAAATAATGTTTTAGTCCTTTCAATGTAAGTAGTTCATGTAAGTCATTAAAAAATTTTTGTCAGTACATTATATTTATTAAATGCTTCATTTTTTAAAGTGAACTTTTAAGAAATGAGATCTTTTTATGATCATGCAGAACAGGATTGCAAGGCAGTGTTATGCTTTAAAAATTTAGTAAAATTTATAAATATTGACAAAAATAAAAGATAAAATCCTTAAAAATAACCTATTTTATATTGATGCAAATTTTACCAACAATAGCACATTGATTTGAAGAACACAGGGTTTTTCTAAACACTAGAATGCTAAATTGATGCTAATTCCTCTGCACACCAACAAGGATACTCTTTCAATCAGCTGTGTCAATTTGTGAGCAAACCTTCATGAGGTTGGTAGTTTGCAAACATTAAACCAGGTGGCTGGAAAACCAAAGAACTTACCTCAAAACCCTGATCACATTGGGTATATGTTGGTCAAAGAACTAAGTTCACCAACCTTCCTTAAAACCAATACTTAAACACTTTCAATTAGATTTCATGTAAGAGCCATATAACCTGGGACCTTTGGGGACAAAGAGGAACCAGAATGTGATATTTGGGCTGTTGAGAACAATTGGAACCTTTGTGCTGAGTGTGTGATTTAAGATGGCTTATGTGCCCAAAGTAGATGGGGAGAAAAGGTCAGCCTGGGGGAAACAACAGTTCTCATGAGAGAGGTAGTCACAAGATAAAAAGTTTGAGAGGAAAATTCTTTCTTAGAGTGCTAGAAGGGAAAAAAAGACTAGTCTGCAGCAGTCAGACCAGTTTATGGGTTAAGGCCTAGACTGAGTCCATAATTGAAGAACAGCAAACAGCAGGAGCATGCATTTCTAAGAAATAGCACTGGTTGAAAAACTGACAGAATGTAGAAATTAACTGCAAATGGGTAACATGAAAAAGAGAACTGAACTGGAAATAGCTTTAGTTTACAATACTGGAAAGATAATGCTGCCATTTGTAATGAAAAAACTAGATATTAAAAAAAGTTTCATTTGTTTTTTAACAAATTCAAATTTTCTCTCTCACAGTTCTGGTGGCTGACTGAGCTCAGCTGGGCAATTCTCACTCAAGGTCCCTTTTGTGGCTGCAGTCAGACAGTGATTGGGCCTGGTACCATCTGGACACTCATTCATGTCTCCTTTGGGGCTAGGAAGATTCAGACAGCTGGGGGTGGGAGCAGCTGCAGCTCCTTCCTTTAAGAAAAGTTCTGACAGGTGTAGATGAATTAAGTTGATAATATTTAGTTTCAAGTAACAAGAGAAGCATTAAAAGGAGATATCTTGCTGACAAGGGGATTTTTTAAAACCCTCTTCTAAGGATGTAGCTATAACAATATGGGCTTTATCTCCTTACACATAAGTGATAACCTAAAGGGGTCAGCCCATAAATATCTATTTGATCCCTGGCACTAATGTAACTGATGTTTATTCAATTATAAAGAGGGGAGTAATATAGTAGAATGAGGCATATTTCATAAAAAATGCAGTACAGTGGCTAAACACACAAAGCTCAGTCAGACAGCTCTGAGCCAGATCCTAACTCTGCCATTTTCTTGCTGTGTAACTTTAGTCATCAGACTTTTAAAAAATAATAATTTTTAATTGAAAAACTATATGTATATATAAATATATATATATCATGTATAACATGATGTTTTGAAGTATGTATACATTGTGGAATGGCTAAGTTGAGCTAATCAACATATATACATTGCCTCACTTATTTTTTGTGATGAGAACACACATGCTTTGAGCTTTGGTTCTGTTATCTGCATAATGGAGACAGTAGAACCTAAATCACAAAATGGCTACAGAAATTAAATTTAATAATGGCAATATATATGACTGCTATGGGTTTCTACTCTTTGCAGTATTATTGGCCTCGGTTCCAAATTTTATAGGAACGAAAAAAAAGAAAACAACTAACCTGACTCATGGCAAAATATTTACAGCCCTCCCAAAATCTCTTCATACTTCTCTTATATTCTTCTGCCCCACCCTTAGGGGGTGTGTTGCCCTAAGTCCTCAAGTATAGTATCCTTAACATGGCATTTAGAAAGTATGCCTACCCTATCCCTTGATGTATTCTTCTTTCTTTAGTTTTATTAATTTGGCCTCTCAGCTGACCTGACACTCAAAACATATATTCGTGGCCGGGCATAGTGCCCTAGGCCTGTAATCTCAGTGGTTGAGGAGGCTGAGGCCAGAGGATCACTTGAGCCTAGTAGTTCAAAGCTATAGTGAGCTATGACAGTGCTGCTGCACTCCAGCCTGGGCAACAGAGCAAGATTCTGTCTCTAATAATAAATAAGTTGAAATATATTTCCTCAGTATAACCAAGAGGAACAATCAGATCAGATTAATCCATAAGATATGAACAACTGATGTCCTGTTGTCCCTTCTAGGGATATTTGTGATTTGGTAAAGGGCCTTTTAACCCAAGCAAGTATCTAGTTTAATGTTTATTATTCTGCATAAAACTAGAACTCTGCATTACTAAAGTGTTTCATACTCAGTTTGGGACATGCCAGGTCAAACTAAGAAACAAGTATCTTGACAGTAGCATGTCCTAGAGCCTAATATACTAAGTAAATCACCAAGGAAGAGCATATACTGTGTAGCACTTCCCAAGTATATATGACAAGTTATTTTCATGACTGAAGGAACAGTGTTCCAGGAAACATGGGTAGATACTGCGGAAGACGTATCTGGGGATGGGAAGTTTAGCAGGTAAGTGACAGGTTCTAGGTGGGTGCTGGTCTCACTCTCCAGGGTTTTCTTATCCTAAGCCTGTCATGCTTATCATGGCTTGATTCCTTCTGTACTTTTGAAACTATAGTATCTCTGTGCAAGCTCAAGGACTTTTTACCTTAGCTAACATTGTTTGTTGGTAGAAACACACTGGGAAGCATTTGTACACATCAGCCATTTGTAAATTGGGGATTTATAAACTGTGGCTGCTTGTATGTTAATGATATTCTACTATAAGTAATAATATGCTTATAGTCTTAAAATGTGAAACTCTAGTTTTAATCTGTTGAAAATAAATTATTTTTCGAATAACTAGAAAAATGTAATTGCATTATGGTATCATACCCTATTTTTATCTCTTTATGTCTTTAAAATAAGTCATTGGTTATGTTTGAAAATGCTTTTCAAGGATAGTGAAGATTTAACATTTAGGAATGCTTAGTAAACCTTTAATGTTAACACTGTAATTTTGCCTGTACTAGATTATAAAAAGTCTTAAAACTAGAATTATTTACATTGCCATTGTATATTTAATTTTGTTGGCATTAAAGAAGATATTATGTTTGCTAGAAACTATGAGACAGGGACATTTTAATAACACAGTGAGTCAGTATTACCTGGACATGAAAGTTTAATGTCTTAAATTACATAATAAAAATATTTTTTGTTTTAATTTTTACATCCATTTCTAATGATACATAAAACATGCTTCTCAGAGCCCTTATACAATGAGAATCTCATTACCTTTTGAATCCTATTAGACCTCAGCAGTATCAACACTATATCACTTTCATGTTAACTAACATGAAGGTGTGCAAAGAATAATTGTTTTGTGACCACCAACAGTGCATGAGCCATAAAAATGTGTTTTTAAAAATTCATGTTGTATAAGGGAGCCTTCTTCACAATTTAACTTGGTTCTTTTACTATATTTTCTTCTCTTTTTATTCTTTTAATTTCTATTGTTTTAAAAACTGCACCCAAGATGCCTTTGCAGCTTCTCCTGGGGAGGCCCCTGCAGCATCCGAAGGGGCCGCCGCACCAGCTACCCCAACCCCTGTAGCAGCAGCACTTGATGCATGTTCAGGAAATGGTGGGTTTAAAGTCATTAGCCAGTCTGTTATTTTTCTGTCCTAATGTAAAACCCCCATAGTTAGAAGTGGCCATATGTTTTTCTAATTTTATTTTTTTTCTGAGTATAAAGTATCATTCATCATAACTGAATAAATAATGCCAGCATTTAAAACATTAAGACAATGAAGTACATACTTATCAAAATTGACAATTTCTTAAGATTGACAATTTTTGTCAGTGCAAGTATGCTGTCTTAATGTTTTTTTTTCTAATGCTATATTGTACTCTTTTGTAACATTGAGTTCAAATATATTGGCATGTTTTAATGATTTTCAAAGCTACCAGATTGACCAAATTAAATGAAGATTTGAAGGATAGCAATCTCTGATCCTAGACTGTAGGTTAATCTTACAGCACTTTGCAAAGTGCTTTAGTTTGCTAACTTGTGGTACCTACTAAGTTTCCCCTTTTCTTTAGAAAAACATCCTAATCACTAACCCTTGCCAATAGGATAGTAGTTAAATCCAAGGAGCCTCACACCTAGCTAGTGTGTAAATATCTGTATAGGATGTCTCTTGCCATAGTTATGACGCTGTCTGTTGTCTCTTTCCTTACTGATGCTGTGTGTGTCTCCACTTTCCTTTCCAAAAGACCCCTTTGCCCCATCTGAAGGTAGTGCAGAGGCTGCACCTGAGCTGGACCTCTTTGCAATGAAGCCACCTGAGACCAGTGTTCCTGTAGTTACCCCTACAGCTAGCACAGCCCCTCCGGTTCCCGCAACTGCTCCTTCTCCTGCTCCTGCCGTTGCAGCTGCTGCTGCTGCCACTACCGCTGCCACCGCCGCTGCCACCACCACTACCACCACCTCTGCTGCCACCGCCACCACTGCTCCTCCTGCTCTAGATATCTTTGGTGGTAATTTTTTGTTATTGTTGTCAACTTCTTTCCATCTAGTGGATTGAATTCTGGTCCTTGAGATGTACTGCATGAAGACTGTGTAATTAAATGGTTCTCTAGAAACCATTTGCTGCTTAATTCAGAGTTCTGCAAAGTGCTAATTCAGGACTAGGAAGTGATGCTGTGTCAGGCTTATTGTTCAGGTTGAGTAAAGGCATGTGTGTTCTTGGTCTTAGATTTATTTGAGTCCGCTCCTGAAGTTGCTGCAGCGCCTAAGCCAGATGCTGCTCCTAGCATAGACCTGTTTGGTACAGGTAAAACCAAAGCAACCCTTTTTTTTCACTTTAGTTTCTTAGATGTTTTCCTGATTAAGCTATTAGTACTCACCTGTGATAATGCATTTGTTAGATTTTTGACTTTGATTTCAGCTTTCTACTACTTACCTCTGCTTGGTTTTGGTTTGTTTCACTTTTGGAAGATGCTTTCTCCTCTCCACCACAAGGGGCCTCTCCTGTGCCTGAGAGTTCTCTCACTGCTGACCTCTTATCTGGTGAGTGCTTTGCCAAGGTCAGGCCTTCAGAGATGTCTTGTGGGAGTAATGCATGGAGAGAAGGATATGACATGTAGGTTTTTCTTGAGTTCTTTTAAATTTAAAATTTATTGGAAAAGAAAAACTCACTCTTGGTACCATCATCAACTGATGAGGGTTAATATTTCAAATCTAAGGCTAGTGAAAATTTTTTTCACACTGAAACCTCTGACCTCAAGGAGTCAAAATTTTATTTTGTTCTGGAGAGTGTGTATTTTAAAATCCGTTTGCTTTTCCTTAACTGTTAAGATTGTCTACAGTCTTTCTGCCTGGAGTGAACCATGAAATCCCAAGATGCCATTTGTCAAGGCTCATGGTTTTCTTTTCCCTTGGGTGACATGCACTTTTTCCTGTCTGTGCCTCACTGCAGTGGATGCATTTGCAGCACCATCTCCTGCAACCACTGCCTCGCCAGCAAAGGTGGATTCTTCAGGTGTCATAGACCTTTTTGGGGGTGCGTATTTCTCCTCCATCAACACTTAGGATTTTTTTTTTCTTCAGAATAAGTTTTAGATCTATTTTATTATATTTCATCATTTTTTTTCTTTAGGCTATATAAACTTCTATCTCTTAAATGTAAAGTTAAGTTTTTAAGATCATTTTCATTTCTTTGCCATCATCATCTTCACCCTCATCATTTCATCATCATTTTCAGTGCATGACCTAACAAAACACATAATTTTTCACTCGATGTTTTCAACATTTTGTTTATCCCAATGTAGAATTACCTGACTGGAATTTCCTTTTACTGTTCTTTGGTGATCCTGATCTGTTGGCTAAATCAACATCTTTAAGTTCCTAAAAGCCAAATAAACATGACCTATTAATAGATAATTTAGAAATTAAAATAAGCCAGTTAAAACTGAATATATTTCCCTCTGCCTTTATGTGTTATCTGAGGGCAGAAAGATGTACTGAATTAACTCTTGAGCTTAAATACCATCCTTAGAAAGCTTAACCCACGTTGAGTACCTCCTGTACATTAAAGCATCATGGACATTCCGTGATGGGTACATGAGGAATACAAAGATGTTGTAGTGTCTGATATTTGGGGGCTCAAGACTTGTGTCAAATAAACACTAAACCTTGACATGTAGGTACAAATAATATTGCTGCTCCTTGAATTAAGTCTATTAATTTTTTAAACATTTAATATAATTTTAAATTGAAAAATTCTGTTTTAATACCTTTAGGTGAAAAGTTTAAAACCTTGCTTCTGTTTTGACAGATGACAGGGTTTGGTCTAAAAATTTTATTCTTAAAAAAACAAAAAAGAATTCCCTTTACTTGTTAATATTTTAGAGCGCTTTTTGAGAGAATACCTCTGTCGGAGCATAATTCAATTCATGTGATCATTTCACACACCCACAAAAGACAAGCTCACTGTACACTGTCATGTCTCTGCATTTCTCTACATAATACTTAAATTACTTACTGTACTTACTTTTTACGCTTTCTTACTTTTCTGCTGCACAATGGATAATGGATAGATGCGTTTGGAAGTAGTGCTTCTGAACCCCAACCTGCATCTCAGGCTGCTTCTAGTTCATCAGCATCGGCAGACCTACTAGCTGGTAATTCAATTAAAATGGTATTTTGTAGAAATTAAATTTGGATGTATTTTTATAAGTAACAATTATAAAAATTACATAAATTGCAGGGTGCATGTTTTCTTTTTCTTTCAAGACATGAAATTGAGGGAGGGGGCAAAGGATTAAAAAACTGAATATTGGGTACTATGCTTATTACTTGGGTGACAGGATCACTCATACTCCGAACTTCAGCATCACATAATACACCCATGTAACAAATTTGTACTTGCCCCCCAAATCTGAAACAAAATTGAAATTATTTTTTAAAAATAATTTTAAAAGACATGAAATTGAAAATTAAGTCATTGTACAATAGAAGTTTGATTATTTCTCAGGGCTGTATGAAATTAGTCTTAAAATTGCAGCTGTATACAAGCCACCTTTGTGGCTTCTTGGATGCTCCAAATCTGCTTTAGTTTCAGTCAACATGTTTCCTTTAGATTATTTAAAAGGTAATATGCTTATGTAACAATTTTTGTCTTGGAATGCCTATGCCTATCTTTTTTTAAAGGAATTTGTGGGGAAATGTACCATAATGTTTGAAAATAGGTTTCATAATATATGAATCACTCCACGAGAAACTGTTATAGACTCCTACCATTGGGTCAAAACTGCTATTACATAGACCACTTTTTTTTTTTTTTTTTTTTAACAAACTGATCATTTTTCTATGTGAAAACACGTGGGGTGATCTCAGTTCAACAGGGTCATAGTGTGAAATAGATTGGTACAGTCTGCCTAGGATTACTGCTTGTGGCCCAGGTAGTATATATATGATAAAAGGAAACAGTTCAAGGACTCAAAAATGGTAAAAGCCAAGTATTGGTCTTCCTTGGGAGCAAGACAAAGTTGTGCTTAGTGATAGCCTTGACTTAGAAATTATTATTTTCATAAGCAAAGCATTATGAAAGACCAGTTGCAAGACCACAGTAGTAAGTTTAAGTTCAGATTATTAGTCAAACTAACAAGACATTGTTGGCTTATCTTACTCTGATTTTACTTAGAAGGGTACGTAACAGGAAGCACAACAGTAGTATCACAGAATACTCATTCACTCAGATGCAGATTCTGAGGTCCTTCCACAGTCACCACAAGGGATGAATTTTGGTCCTAAGGTTGACAAGGGACTGACAAGAGCATGGGTCACATCACCACTGGGAAGCTGCCATGCATGTCTAAAATCTTACATCTTAAATACCGTGTTAGGCCGGGCGCGGTGGCTCACGCCTGTAATCCCAGCACTTTGGGAGGCCGAGGCGGGCAGATCACAAGGTCAGGAGATTGAGACCATCCTGGCTAACACGGTGAAACCCCGTCTCTGCTAAAAATACAAAAAATTAGCCAGGCACATTAGCAGGCACCTGTAGTCCCAGCTACTCGGGAGGCTGAGACAGGAGAATGGCATGAACTCGGGAGGCGGAGCTTGCAGTGAGCTCATGCATCCTAAAGGATTCTCATCAGCCTTTGGAGTTGTAAGAAGTTTGAGTTGAGGTCAAATCTTTCCTCAGGAAGCTGAAGCAGGTAGTCATAGCCCAGCTGTTAGCCTTTCCTTCCATCAGTAATTCAGACTGGCTATTTAACAGTCTTTCCCAGGGGCAATAGTTCTCTAGTGTCTTTCCCATCCTTTCCAGACTACCTTGATCAAACATGACAGTTTTGTGTGCTGAAACCACTCATACCAGTGACTACCACTAGGTATTTTTCTCAACATTGAAGAACCAGGGACCCACCATGATATTGCTGAGAACTTTGGAAGTTGCAGAGATAATAAGAGGCAGTATACTTAACACAAACCACAGCTGGTTACTTGGTGAAATAAACCGCTCGTTTGCCTGGCTTTTCTCCAGGCCTAGATACTCTTATATCAGCTTCAAATTGGCTACAGAAACTTTCAAACTCTTACTAAACCACTAAACTTCATACACATTTTGGGGGTTCAGCAATAAGATTTTAACATGCCACAGAAATAGCATAGTTTTCATAGCTATTTGGGGGATCATGACCTTGTTAACTTTAAAATGAGATTAGCGATTACAAACATTTTGCTTTGAAGTTATAATTAAGGTTAAAACGGCCCATAAAATCAAATGCTCTGGCCTTTCACAAAAACCTGTGAATTCTTTCTTTCTCTCCTGGATTACCCATCCCCTGCCAAAGATCTCAAATGGGGATCTGAAGCCTACCAGACAGGAGCCTGGCAGAGCGGTCAGCCACTGTTGACCACCTCCAGTGCTGCATAGCCACACTGTCTACTCCAGGGTCCTCCTCCATTGTGGCCTCTCTATGCCCTCCAAGGCTAGAACCTGAGATACTGTGTTTCCAAAAGAGCCCAGGACACTGGAAACTGGAGCTGAAAGGCCAAAGCCTGTGGGAAAAGGGAGTGTTCCCATTCAATTCCAAGTCAGAGGTCAGTAACAAAGCCAAGAGGTTTGACCCTGGGGCCCATAATAAGATCTAAAAACACATCTAAAACAAGCCTGAAGGGGTTTGTCACCTGCTGCCAGGTGTAACTGCACATACCTGTGCCACAACTGCACAGCTTGGTATATGGACAGGTCCAGCAGGGGAAGTGTACAACAAAAGTATGTTAGTTCACTTTACAAAAAATAAAATTATTCAGTTGTGTTGTCCATTCTGAAGTCTTATTAAAATGGGATAAAAAAGAGGAGAAAATCAGCAATGAAAGTACCCAATATCATCTACATAGGTCTCATTTACTGTACACTTTCCATTTCTTCTACTGCATCTTCTTGTGACTCTTTCAGTGATAGGAAAAGTTATATATTGTGTACACTTTCTTTCTTCTGTCTTTTCTATTTAAATAAATTAATATTCAGTGTAAATCAGTATAGATGAGTTTTAATGTCTCATTTGCTTTCAAAAAAATTCTTGTAATTTAATGTATACATATGTCAGTGCCTGATTTATTTGGCACGATGTAAACTATTATTTCACCTTATATCCTGATATAAGGGTTTTGGCACAGTGTCTCACAATCATAATCCCACCACTTTGGGAGGCCGAGATGGGCAGATCACATGAAGTCAGGAGTTTGAGCTAGCCTGGCCAACATGGTGAAACCCTCGTCTCTACAAAAAAAAAAAAAAAAAAAAAAAAAAAGCTAGTGTAAGAAATTTTAACTTACTTTTAATTTCTGTAGGGCTTAATTTTGGGGGCTAATTTTTCATACTTCCCTGTTTTCTTATAGAAAAATATTTCTCACACTTGTTCAAGTATCAAAGCATAAGAAAGTCATGTTCTCACTAAAGAACATCATGGAATATTAATATAATTCTATCCTACGAACTAGGAGCAGCTTTCCTAGCCCAAAACAAAAAAAGAAAAAAATGAAAAATGAAAAACTTTCTGCTAATAAGCACAATATAAAACCACAGTCACATTTATATATGTAACCTAGCTGACAATTGGCTGTTTCTGAGTTTTCACAATTCTCATACATTTTTTGTTCAATGCATATTAAGTAGGACAAATATTTGGGGGCACTGTGTATAGTAATTTGCAGTGAAGCTTAGCATTTGTATTATAGTTGTGTCTATGTTTATTTGGGGGAAGAATCAGCTAAGTCCAGAGTCTATTGAAACTTAAGAGGATTTTTTTTTAAATAAATAAATAAATGAGCCTAGTCATGGTTAACAAGCCCACAAATATGATCAGAATCAGAGAGAGAGAAGAGAGAAACAGATTCTCTAAAATCCTGTGATTGTCTGTTAGTAATAAAACTGTTTTGAGAAAGAATGAAAAAATAATAATATGCAGACACTGTCATGGGAGGTTTAGACTGTTCAAAGGTTACGTTGGTCACTGGACTAAGGACTCTCACCCCATGCCTAAGATTACATTTTTTTGAGGGAATATATTTACATGTGAATCATAAAGATAAGGCAATAAATATATAATTAAATGTTAAAATGATTTTAGAGATTTTAAACTAAAAATTAAGAACCATTTTAAAATTGAGGAGAAGGCTTTATTAAAAATTGGTATGTATTTTGAAACTTGAAAACAAAGACTAAGTGGATAGTCTCTTGAAAATGAACCTATCTGTCATAAAAACTATTATTCTCCTTTATTCAAATTCAGTTCTAGAACTGTCAGATAATACCAATTCCAGAATTAAACAGCACTTGAAATATTGCCTTAGTCGTCTTCTACCCCTTGAGTAAAAATTTTAAGGTGTTTGGTGCATGCAATATAGTGAAATGATAAAAAATTCTGGAGGAGACAACTTCCAATGAGGCCACACTAGAAAAATCATTCTCAAAATAATGAAGAAAGGGAGTAATGGGGGGAGGGGGAAGCAGAGAGGAGAATCCATAGCAACAATGAGTAATTCTCTCCAAGCCATTGAGATTACTGGTAGGATACAGGTATTATCCATATCTCAGGTAGCATCTGAATAAAAACTTGAAAGTTGGCCAGGCGCGGTGGCTCAAGCCTGTAATCCCAGCACTTTGGGAGGCCCAGACGGGCGGATCACGAGGTCAGGAGATCGAGACCATCCTGGCTAACACTGTGAAACCCCGTCTCTACTGAAAAATACAAAAAACTAGCCGGGCGACGTGGCGGGCGCCTGTAGTCCCAGCTACTCGGGAGGCTGAGGCAGGGGAATGGCGTGAACCCGGGAGGCGGAGCTTGCAGTGAGCTGAGATCCGGCCACTGCACTCCAGCCCGGGCGACAGAGCGAGACTCCGTCTCAAAAAAATAAATAAATAAATAAATAAATAAATAAATAAATAAATAAAAATAAAAACTTGAAAGTTAAGTTTTTAAATAATAAAAGTAAATATTTCATACAGTGAAGCTTAAAGCTGTCAAACTCTGCTCAAAATATACCAACTGAAAATATAGATGTTTGAAAGCTAGAGGCAGATTACTGGATGACAAAGGTAAAAATGGACTGTTAAGAAAGTTAGGTGTGTTGAGGAATATGCCTAACATCTGAGGTTGGAATCAAGCAGGACAACCATGTTTTTCCATAATAGACACAATTTTAGGGTGACTGCACCATAAATCTGTACTAGTATGAGTATTTCACATCCTATCTTTAATTGCAAAGACAGGGGACTATATGGTCCAGCCTATGAGGCTCTTTATAGTTTTGCATTTGTTCTCTTAACCACATTAATTGCTTAAAATGAGCCACAGAAGTCCTTGAACTGAATTTAAAATACAAACATGCCCAGTGTGGAATTAAAAAGTAAAAATTTCCTCTAAAGGGTAAAGGTCTACAGAGGATCAATTCTATCATCCTGTGTGGGAGTGTCTGTAGCAATAGTTTTAAAATTGTACTCTTGTGGTCAGGCACAGTGGCTCACGCCTATAATCCCAGCACTTTGGGAGGCCGAGGCGGGTGGATCACGAGGTCAGGAGATTGAGACCATCCTGGCCAACATGGTGAAACCCCATCACTACTAAAAATACAAAAACTACCTGGGTGTGGTGGCATGCACCTGTAATCCCAGCTACTTGGGATACTGAGGCAGGAGAATGCCTTGAACCCAGGAGGCAGAGATTGCAGTGAGTTGAGATGGTGCTATTGCACTCCAGCCTGGTGACAGACTGAGTCAAAAAAAAAAAAAAAAAATTGTACTCTTGCAACTGAAACGATATGATGTGTTATACAGACCAAGTAGGCTATGCCAGTCAGATTTGTTATATCTGAATCAATAGAACTTCATTAAGTGTCTAGGCAACTCCCGTTTAGAACAATACATTCATAAGACTAATCATTTGTGATTAAAAAGCAGTGTGTCAACAGATGCTTGAGTACCTGAAAACAGTTGGCTCTTCAGTTATAATGTAAGACAGTTCAAATATGACTACAGGACGCACAAAAGCCTTACCCTGTTTTCAATTCCATTCCATAGAGCACCTTTCTTTTTGTTTTTATTTTTATTTTTTTAAGCAACAAGGTCACCCTCTGTTGCATAAGCTGGAGGGCACTGGTGTGAACATAGCTCACTGCAGCCTTTAGAACTGATGAGCTAAAGCAGTCCTCCCACTTCAGCCTCCTGAGCAGCTGGGACTACAGGCATGTGCCATCATGCCCCCTGGCTTATATATATATATACAAAATGAGGTCCGCTATATTGACCAGGCTGGTCTCAAACTCCTGGCCTTAAATGATCCTCTGCCACAACCTCTCCCCAAGTGCTGGGATTACTGACATTAGCCACTGTACCCGTGTAAACATCTTTCTTAGTGTACATTAGAACCACATAGAAAGATTAGTTGTTTAGATTTTCCTATTAACTCTATTCCAGGGCCTTAAAACTTTTCAGTTAGTTACCAGGAGGAATTCCTCCAACTCTTCATTAATGTCTGTAATGTTCCTGTTTAGTTCTTCATTATAGCAATTTTTTGACATAATCAGTTGGTCATTTTATATCACCTAATAGCTGTTTAATTATTCTAGGCTTGTGAGGGCACTTACTTCATAAGAACCAAGTATAATGGGAAAAAGTCATCCTGCCAGATCTCGGGAATTTTATAAATGGATAGGAAGGTTACCACTACAGCATTTCTTCTGGATGTGGGAAAGAGGCTGTGTGGTACAGTGGCAAAGAGTCCAGACTCTGGAGAATTCCTGTGTGGAATCCTGGATCCGCCATTTGCCTTCATATGACCTTAGAGAAATTATTTAACATCTCTGACCTCAGCTTTCTCATCTTTGAACTTCATGGGGTTGTTATAAAGATTAGATAAGCTAATGTGTGTTTTAGATGGAACCGTTTAAAACTGCTGGTTTTCTAGGATCAAAACAGTCAAATATCAGTCATTCGTGTCGTTCATATGGTTCACCCTAAAAAAGGAAACCTAGAACAGTGCCTGGCACTTGGTGAACCCCGGGCCAATGTTGGCTTTACCTTTAATTTTCTTAGAGAAGGTGCTATGTTTCTTTCAGTGGACAGCTTTATTTATTCACCTATAGATGTGATCTTAGCATAAAGTGGAAATAGCACTAAGCAGAGTGTCCTAGGTAAATGCACTCTTTTTCCTCTTTTTGCTGAAGCTTACCAGTGTGTTCACTTCTCTTAGAGTCATTTCTTCTAGCCATGAGATGACAGGACTGAATCAGATGATCCTGAGGCCCTTTCCAACACTAATCTGCTATGATTCTAAAATAAATTGCCCTTTCCGTGGCCAAGTTTTAAGAAGTCAAGAGTCAGGTTGTCTCTACATTCACCTATAGAAAGAGAATCACAACATAATTTAGGCAACAGTTGCCTAAATTAACCAGACACACTCCAACTTGAGGTGCAGGGTAATGTTTTTTAAAAATCAACATTAATACAGCTACCAATCTTCCTAAAATCAAAATGGTCACATTCACAAAAATAATTACTTTTAACCTACCTTTGCTGGGCTAAGCTCTTACTGATTTAGAGAATGTCTTCTCCAGTAAAGAAAGTTACATGATACTTATGCCATTCAAATACTAAAATCACTTAAAGTAGCCATCATGAACTGTAAAGATCATCTAATAAGTAACTTTTTTTCCAAATTAAAATTTTTTCATACACATATGAGGAAAGCCTAAACCCATGTCACTGTCAATTTCTAGGAATAATATAACTTGAACAGCATTGCCACTTTCTTTAGAAAATAATAGAGAATTTTAGTGGAAATCATTTTCAAAATTATATATTGATTCTATGGAATATAAACTCAAGGATGTTTTCTGAAACACTGTTTTGTCAAGCAGTTTGTGAAAAAGAGACAATGTGGCTGGATTTGAAAGGAATATATACTTAAGCTGTATATAGGAATGACTTCTGGTAGTAATAAATTCTTTTATAATAGAACATCATCCAGTGTCTTGTTAAGAAATCACTTCCTTCACAGGTTGTGTATTTTTGTTCAGCAGCAATACAGAGTGATCTCTGCTTCTGTTTCTGTCTGTTGATTGAGAGAAATGTTTTGCTTCTAGCCATCAAATGATAAATAGTTAAGCTGAGGTTGGATTACTTTACAGCAGTCTTTGATTTGTCCTCACCTTTTATATTAAAAAGTGTCCTTCATTTAGTAAGCATTAATTCAGTGTTTTAGGCACTATGCTGGGTATTAGTGGAAAAACATGAAAAGAAGACACAGTTCCTGGCCTCATAAAGCCATCTTGGGGTTGGAGTCAGGGCAGTGGGGATAAATACATGTAATGAGAGTAGCACGGGGCCATGTACCAAGTGCTGAGAATATTCGGCATGTATATGGGGATGTGGGTGGGGTGCAGCTGGTAGTGGGTAGCAGTGTGAGAGCAAGGAATTCCTCCTAGAGCAGGCATCTGACACTGCTGGTGGCGGATCACAGCTGCAGCCTGCTTTGCCGCAGGGGCCAGTGGGTAGAGACAGAAGGACCTGATCGCTATCCAAAGGAATTCAAATTATATGAATTGAAAAATTGTGGGAAGCTGATAGAAGATTTTGGAGAAGTAACTTTGTCAACATTTTCCACTTGGAAAGGTCACTCTGGCTGCACTGTGGAGACTAGATTGGAGGAGATCTAGACTAGAGACAGGACGCCATCCCACTCCATGACTGTTCATGAATCCAGAGAGCAGTGTTGTAGGGATCTGCACTGGTGGTAACAGCAGTGGGGCTAGTGGGGCTAACATGATAGATGTTAAAGATTTGATGTGTATTTTTATGATTTGTATTTGCATTTTATTATAATTTACAGTAAACATTTTCTGAAACCAGATATTATGATTTGAAGAAACATAAAATTTCAATATCTGAATTGTAACCCTAGTGATACCTTCTTTGTTTTATATACTCCATTGTAATAATAGATATACTTGCTATAGTTTCCTCTTAATAAGGGTATACTTGTGTGCTATCTTATTTCTAATTAAATTAAATCTCTCATTAATGCATATCAGATATCAAAATATTATGCTTGAACAACTTTTCAGAGCTACTCTGTTTCACTCACTGCTAATCAACATGCAATCAATTCCTTTTCACTTTTCTATAACTTTTTAAATTCTGTTTTTATGGCCTTTACCCACCTTTATATTATTCCTGCTTATGTTTTTTTGGAACTTTTTTTTCAGGATTTGGGGGTTCTTTCATGGCCCCTTCCCCATCTCCAGTGACTCCAGCTCAGAATAACCTGCTACAGCCCAATTTTGAGGCAGCTTTTGGGACAACGCCTTCAACTTCCAGCAGCAGCTCCTTTGATCCATCAGGTGAGGCAGTGACTTTCAAACATTCTTTTCATGTGTCCTGGTAATAATAATTAAAAAAACTACCCAAGGTTAGTATGCTATCAGGAAATTTACAATAAGCAAATATTGAGTGATAATTTGGTTTATAAAACATTAATAAATCTCTCATTCAGTAACTTAAATTAAAATTTACAGTACATATTGGTATCCATAAGAATAACCTGCAATCCTTTCTCTGTTTCTGTTTATTTTTAGCAGAAATCTAACTTAACCTGCACACTAGCTATTTGCCTGAGCTTACATGCACATGGTTTAGAGATGGTTAAAAAAAAACAAATACTTTGTACTAAATTTTTGTACAGTGTTTGAATATGTGAACACTCCCACTGCTGTTGCTTACATCTTCCGAAGCCTGCATGGCCCTCAGTTTTATGAAGTTGAGACACAAATAGTATTCTTTGCCTGCCTTTAACCTTTCATCACTGCTGTCATTTTGTTTGTATTCTCTTCCATTCTACTCTTCCCATGCTGGGTCCTTACTACAAATTTTCAATTGGTGAGTTTTCGGCAATTAAATGTGTTTCAGAAACACCCCAAATAAATCCTCTGCCTGACAATTTGGTTGCTTCTATTGCCAGTGCCTAGTTGAATGCTGTCCTTTTTCACTTTAAAATTATTGTATAGTAGTTGTTGTGGTAGATATGCGTAGTTTTTTGATAAAATTTTATAACTACAAAGTTTTTGACATAGATAACGTATTAGCAATGTCTTATGCAAATGCTGTGTGTCTGCATTTTGAATGGACTTTCTGTATTCTAGGAACTGAACAATTAGTAACTTATTTGGTGATCAGGAGCCATCAGTGATGCATTTGATCCCTGATATTTAAAATAGTATTTAATTTACTTATGCCCTTTGAGTTACAACCAGAAATGATTGCTCTAATTAGAGAGAAAAAAATCAAAATTATTACTTCTACAATGTGATCACCTTTTTCAGGTACCTATTACTAGATGCTGACTGTTATATCAGATGTTATTTTGTTTCCTAATTTTGTAGGAAGCTAAGAGATGCATTATTTTCTCATTTAAGAATTATTTTTAAAGTAAACATTTTAGGTTTTCAGAGTAAATTATTTAGACTTCACCATAAAGCACATTAGAAGTCTTTTCGCTATTTTCTTGAATAAGAGCAACAATGGCAATATTGAGTGCCCATATAAAGCAAGCATTATAATAAACACATGACATATATCACCTAATTTAATATTTATAACAAAGCCATGGTCATACTTTCCCCATTTACAGATGAGAAAACTAAAAAGCTCAGAGAGTAATTTTCTTAAAGTCGTATAGCCAGTGAGGCATGCAGCTGAATTGAAGCCCAGTTCTGGCTGCAAAGTCTGTGTTCATTCCTATACATTATACAGATTTTTTTCCATCCTTGTTCATGTTCATTAGTATTTTCATACTTTATGAGTAGACATATGTCGACATGTTCTTCTTGGTGTTACAGTCATGGAAAGTGTGAATTACATGCCTTCTTTTATAAGATTGTATATTCACTTGTTTCCATAGTTTATCAAAAGACAGTTTTGCTTTAATTTTGCATATGAACATTTTCTGTTTTCAATTATTCTGAACCTAGTCCATTTGATTTCCAGTGTTTGATGGTCTAGGTGATCTTTTGATGCCAACTATGGCACCAGCTGGGCAGCCTGCACCTGTCTCAGTGGTACCACCCAGTCCTGCGATGGCAGCCAGCAAAGCACTTGGAAGTGACCTTGATTCTTCTCTTGCCAGCTTAGTAGGCAGTGAGTAATCTAGTTCTTTTTTTTTTAACTGAAGCATATGTGAATTGTTTTTTGTTTCTCTCTCTCTCTCTCTCTCTCTCTCTCTCTCTCTCTCTCATCCTCTCATCTCATATGTTTTGTTTCTGGAGTCTCTTATGGTTGAGTATAGCAGGGAGGGAATAGAAATACTTAGTCCTTTACCCAGTGCAGGTCCTTGGAAGGCAAACAGTTCCTATACCATTGGCTCATGAGCAATATCCATGTCATTGTAATCTAAAGTATTAAAGGTATAATTAGGGAGCATATACAAGTATGAAACCAAGTGTATTATGTGTAATAAGCACTTAACTTTCCATTTAATTTGGAAATAAGAACATAGAGTAACTTACATGAAGCACAGTATCTTTATAAATTGAGTATCCAACTGAGTTTCAGTCATTTGTTCAACAAATATTTATTGAGTACCAAGCATTATTCCAGGCTCTAGAGGTAAACCAGTAAGCAAAACAGAAAAAAATGTCTGTACCTGTGGCACTTGGGAAGGGCAGACACAAACTTTAAAATAAATAAATTGTATAGTGTGTTAGATCATAAGTTCCATGGAGAAAAACAGAACAGACAAAGGAGAGCTGGGAGTGCTGCAGGGTAGGAGTTAAAGCAAACCTCAATAAGAAGGTAAAATTTGAGCAAAGATTTTGAAGGTAAAGGGGTAAACTATGTGATGATCTAAAGAAGGACATCTGCAGGAAAATGAAATAGTCAGTGCAAAGGCTTTGAGGCAGAAGTTTGTGTGGCAGATTCATCCAGGAGATGAGTGACTAGAGCTGAGTGGGTGAAGGAGAGAGTCCTAGGGAGGAGGGCAGCTATTATAAAGATCGACCTTTGCTCTTAATTCTGAATTTTGTATGCATGTGAATGGGTTTACCACTGTAGATATGTAATATTCAAGGCAGTATCAAAAGTTTAGCAGATCACTGATACAGACTTCTTTACCTGTGAATTTGCCTGTGAACATACATTTTGTTTTCCATTCCTTCCCTGTGGTTTTAGCAACCATGAAAATACTTTTATAACACCTAGGGAGAGGTTATTTGAATATTTCCTCCTACACTAAAATTTCATCTCACTAAGTGATTGTTTTTTCTGCATACTATAATGTATCCCCTTTCAGAAATAAAGGACTCATACCTCCAGCTGCTGAGAGTGCCACCAACACACAGCCCTCAGCTGTCAACCACCTTTGAGAATGATCCCAGCTGAAAGAAGCTAACCTGCTAGAGTGATGGCCAAACAATCTTGAAAAAGAAAAAATTTGAATTAATTGTGTTTCCAATTTCAAAACTTCTACAAAGCTACAATAATCAGGACAAATGGTACTGGTATAAGGATAGACATAGAGACCAAAGGTATAGAATAAAGATCCCAGAAATAAATCCACATATATAGTCAAATGATTTTTGACAAGGATACCAAGACCATTCAGTGAGGGAAAAGACATTCTTTTCAGGAGAAAAATATTGGGAAAAGACTAAATAACTTCATGAAAAAGAATGAAATTTTAGCCTTATACAAAAAAAATTAATTCACAAAAGGTCATACAACCAAATGTAAGAGCTAAATCTATACAACGTTTAGAAGAAAACGTAGGAGTTAATCCTTATGACCTTAGATTAGGTTATGTTTGGTTCTTAGATATGACACCAAAAGTACAAGAAACAAAAGAAAAAAAGATACATAGGAATATATCAAAATACTTTTGTGCTGTAGACAATATGAGTAAGAAAGTGAAAGGACAAACCGTAGAATGGGAGAAAATATTTGCAAATTTTTTATCAGAAAAGAGACTTGTACTCAGAATAAAGAACTTTTACGATTCAATAATGAAAAAACAAATAATGCAGTTTTTTAAATGGCAAAAATATTTTTTGAATAGACCTTTTGACCCAAGCACCTGTATTCTCCAAAGAATATGTACAAATGACCAATATGCACATGAAAAGATGCTCACCATTATTCATCAGTGAAATGCAAATCAAAACCAAATAAGATATCACTTTATACTCATTAGGATGGAGATAATTAAAAAGACATATAACCAGTATTGATGAGGATATGGAAAACTTGAAACCCACAGACATTACTGGTAAAAATGTGACATGGTTTAGCTGCTATAGAAAGAAGTCTGATAGTTACTCAAAATGTTAAACATAGATTATCGTATGACTCAGCATTTCTACTCCTAGGTGTATGGAGCGAAAATGAAAATGTGTATGCACACAAAAATTTGTACACGAATGATTATAGTATCGTTATTCATAATAGCCAAAAAGTAGACAACCCTAATGTTCATCACTTGATGAATGGACAAACAAAACATGATATATCTACATAATGAAATATTATTTGGCAATAAAAAGAAATGAAGTATTAATACATGCTACAACTGGATTTACTGTGAAAACAAGCCAAGTGAAAGAAGTCCGACACAAAAGACTATGTATTTTCATATATGATTCCATTTATATGAAATGTCCAGGATAGACAAATGCATAGAGACAGGAAGTAGACTGGGCCTTCAAGGGGCTGAGGGAAGTGGAGAGGAAGAGGAGTGACTGCTAATTGGTACAGGGTTTCTTTTTGTTGTGACAAAAAAAGTTCTATATTAACACTGTGAATAAACTAAAACCATTGAATTATGCACTTTAAAGGGGTGAATTTTATGGTATGTGAATTATATCTCAATAAAAATGTTTTTATAAAACATTTTTCAGTGTTAGCTGAGGCTTCTATTGAGACTGCATTGCAGTCTTGCCCAATCACAGTTTCCTGTCTTCCCTTTCAAAATAAATCTCCTGCATGCTAATCTCCATCCCAGAGCCTTCCTCCCAGGAGACTTAGCTTGCAACAGAGGCCCAGGCCCTGAGGTGCTCATTCCTGTCTGCCACAAAATTTGACGAGGGATTCATATATACATATGTAAGATACACTTCTGCTTTCTTTTGCTTTTTCACATGAACAGGTATAAATAATTGGTTTAGCTTTTTAATCATTTAATACATATAGATTTAGTTTTATAGTCTAATTGAAAAATAAATTTTAAAATGAATTTTGTCTTTTAAAAAAGAAAAAATAACTAAAATTATGGGTAATCATTTTTATATTTGGTGTTCAGTTAAAATATACCTTATTCTATTTTGTAATGCCAAGATTTGGTAAGAAATAAATATTAACTTCATCCTCTAATACATTGATTATTCACCTGATTAGGGCTATTGTCCTGGCTGTTGCCTCTGCCTAGAAAGCTCTCACCCAGATCTCTGTTCAGCTTTGCCCAAGTCTCACCTCTATGAATCCTTCCCCAAGTGCCCTGTGTAATATTCTCTAGCCCCACGCTTATCCTATCCCTTCAACCCCAGAGTAAAGTACCCTTTACTCTGCCCTTCCTTTTCATTTTTTCCGTAAGCTTTCCATATCGCCTTCTAGCAGCCTATATCATTTACCTTTTTATTATTTTGTCATCTGTCTGGCACCATCAGAACGCAAGTTTCTCCAGGATAGGACTCTCCGACTGTTTTCTTTACTAACATGTTCCAAGTACCTAAAACGGTGCCTGACATATGTAGATGCTCAATAAATATTTTCTGAAGTAATAAATGAATTGACATTAGAGCAGACTGATTAAGCCGACTATGTCAAGGGATTCACAGAGCCACTAGAAGGACACGTGGGACTCAGAGCATTGTTGTACTCACAGCTGAGATTTATTACGGAAGCAGAGGAAGGATACATGGCTGATGATAAGAGGAAAAGACAAACAGAGTCTAGAAGAATCCACATGCAGACTTCCTTATGCTCTGTCTCTCCCTTGAGGAGAAGAACATACTCTTCACCCAGGAACAAAAATGCAGCAGCATGTGTGAGGTGTTTATGCCTAAAGACCTTTAGAGACTCCACACCCAGAGTCTTTATTGGGCAGTGATCATGTAGGCACTTTCTGCCTGGCATGTACCAAAATTTCAGACTTGTAGAACAGAAGTGGATATTCAGCATAAGCAATATCATTTGTACAAATAGTGTAGGCACAGTGATCCACCTTTATCATTTAGGGACAGTTTTATCCCAGTATAGAGAACAATTTACTAACCAAGTCCCCAGATAGCAGCCTTTCTAAAATAGCAACATCAAACCTGGTATGTTTGCTCTTTTCTGGACACAAGTTGACATTAAAATGGATCTTTAAGTCTAACATGAAGTAAAAGAAAATCTTTAATTTATGAAAATATTTCCTAATATAGTTTGTTTTCTATATAACTGAATGCAGTCATTCCTAGGCAAAATAAGGATATTTTTTATAGAC
The DNA here is from genome assembly GCF_002776525.5 of Piliocolobus tephrosceles. Lineage (NCBI taxonomy): Eukaryota > Metazoa > Chordata > Mammalia > Primates > Cercopithecidae > Piliocolobus > Piliocolobus tephrosceles. The sequence continues at coordinate 88,850,508 of NC_045438.1, forward strand.
TTCTGATTCTTTCATCTTTTAAATGTCCTATCATACAAGCTGAATATATGGATTTACAATCTTTTTTCTTTTATCCATTTATAGATCTTGGAATTTCTGGTACCACATCAAAAAAGTAAGTGTTTGGAAATTATGTGATTTCCTTTTGACAGTATATTTATATTCATTTGAGACTATCAACCATTTTACTCATTGGAGTAATTATTCATTCTCATGCTAGATAATTTCACAATTGGTTTTTTTTATTTCATCCTAGATTTTTGTTGTTATTTTACTGGAAGCTCCAAACTGTTGCTTTGCAATGAAAAGGAATAATCTATTTCAATCTCTGAGATTGTCACTAAGTTATATCTAGAAATATTTGGGAATTGTGGCTTGAATATTTTAATAGCATTAAATTCTAGATTCATTACCATAGTCCTAGCTAACATGAATTTTAAAAAGTCTTTCATGAAGTATTAATTGTAAGGAAGGATAGTAAAAATCGTAAGCAATATATTCTTTTTTAGATGTATATTTTGTCATTGAAATTGAGACATATTTTTCAGTGGATGGTGTCTTACGATCACTGTAAGGCAGGTTGCAGTCATGATACAGTTGTATGAAACATTCTGCTGAACCCTCTAAGATCCAGAAAGTGCCATCATCAATGCATCTTAAATTCAACAAAATATAAGTGTACAGTATATATGTTATATTTATTTGCATTTTTAGTAACAAATGAATTCAGTTAGATTTTCTGACATACTTTTCTTTATAGAGGATAGGAAATTCCTGTACTTACTGAGGTCCAAACTCTAAATGATATTTTTTCAAATGCTTTTAAGCTTTCTTAGAAACAGCATGGCAAGATTCCTTTGTAAGTTTTAACTGCTGTTCTTATTACTATACCATTTGACTCAAACAAACTGCTTTTAAACCCGAATAAAATAATCTAAGGAGCCACACACCATTTTTTTCTGACTTGTGTTTTTTTGTTTGTTTGCTTGTTTTGCATGGTTGTTTTTAGGGGAGATCTTCAGTGGAATGCTGGAGAGAAAAAGTTGACTGGTGGAGCCAACTGGCAGCCGAAAGTAGCTCCAGCAACCTGGTCAGCAGGCGTTCCACCAAGTGCACCTTTGGTATGTAGCAGGCAGAGCCCAGGGCAGCGCAGGCAGTTTGCCAGTTTCCAAGTGTGTAGAGTAGAGTGCATTTTGCTAACTTTGCTGCCAACGGTGTACTTATTCCTCTGGATTGAAGAAATATAAGCAAATAGCACTCCAGCTCAGGGGGCTGCCCTCCAGTCTTAGGTATGAAAACATTTGATAGCCTCTATTTTGCTGTGAGAAGGGGGAGAGAAAGTAAATAAGCAAGATGCAAAAACTAAGCAAGGTGCAAAAGTTACCAAAATGCAGATTCCATTCACTTTATAGTTGATAATGATTATGACCTTTTAAAATTTTTAAATATTTTAATTAATATTTATACTTCCATATTTGTAAAATTATGAAAATGATTTATCAAAAGCACATCATATCATTGATCATTTTATCTATCTTATCATATTTCTTGCCCAAATTTTCTGATTGTCTTACCAAGTAATAACTTTTTTTCTTACCAGAAAGATTGGGCAGTTTTCTATTGTGTAAGTAAAAGTTCGTTTTAAAATCCTATTACTTCTGCTCACCATTTAAAAAATTGGAACTACTCACATTATATTTTCTATAAGGTTTAAATAGATTTCATTTCTGTATTTTAAACTTCTATTAATATATCAATACTGCCATTCACTCTGGGAAAGAACATATCACTGGAAATAAAGACTGACTATTGCTCCATGAAATTAGATGACACATAAACAACATGTTTTTGGAGTAACAAAATGTATAATTTTTCTATATATACTCTGTGTTTAGCAAAACTAAGCTAATCACTGTTTCCCAAACTTACTGGCATTTTTCCACCTTTGCTTACCACCTCCACCTATCTAAATCAAACCCATCTCTAAGGCTTTCTTGATGTCATCCTTTCCTTGTTACCTGAATTAATTCTTAACCATCATTCACTTCTGCCAGCCAAACAAACATACAAGAAGTAAATTAATATAAATTCTAATTAAAATGTTTTAGAAACACACCATTAAAAATATTGTGTTCCAGAAATTGATTTAAATATCTGAGTTTTGGGATGTAGAACACATTTTATTTTATTTTATTTTATTTTTTTGAGACAGAGTGCAATGGTGCATTCTTGGCTCACTGCAACCTCCACCTCCTGGGTTCAAGCGATTCTCCTGCCTCAGCCTCCCAAGTAGCTGAGATTGCAGGTGCCTTCCACCATGCCTGGCTAATTTTTGTAGTTTTTAGTAGAGACAGGGGTTCACCATGTTGGCCAGGCTGGTCTAGAACTCCTGACCTCAGGTGATACGCCTGCTTCAGCCTCCCAAAGTGGTGGGATTACAGGCATGAGCCACCACGCCTGGCCTAGAACACATTTTCTTTTAAATAGCTATATTGATATTTTTATATATAAAAAGTTTTTAAAATAGTTTAATAAGTTCAAATCAATCTGAAAATGGCCTTTTGAATGAAGAATTTGCCACTAAGCAGTACTAGTAGCATTAATTAAATTACATAGTTTCTAAGGAAAATACCTTTTGTGCTTAGACTTGGGTTCTCTAAACTCATTTTCCTCTGGTCTTTCCACCTCGTCTTTTGGTGTTTGTGAGAGAGCAGGAAATTTAGGCACTTAATGTTCTCTGACTTTGGTGAGTCCACAGTATGAGATAACTTAGTTTTAAGAAATGGTTTCTAACAGATAACAATGATAAAAATACCTATTAAATCTAGATATTTTTCTATTTACATCTTTCTATGCATTATTTTAAAACAGTGCCTAAGAGGACAGTTTTCATATTTAGCTATAAAATAAAGGGCTTCAATTTAATTCTTATGAAGGATATTTAGTAGAAAACTACAAATCTCTTTTAAACTAACTTTTGCCTAGGATGATACATAATTTATTTCCAAACCAGGAATAAAGGTTTGAGGGTGAAAAGGACTGTCATTATTGCCCTGGTACCCTAAACATGGCTTGTGCCTGTTGGCCCAGGTGCTGAGACCATAAGCAAGTAGCACACCAGCCCAGGGGACTGCCCTCCATTCTTAGGTATGAAACATTTGATAGCCTCTATTTTGCTGTGGGAAGGGGGAGACAGAGTAAATAAATCTGAATAAAATTCCCAAAGGAAGAAACAAGCTTTTTTAGAACTGATTTGGTAAGTCTATTAATAAGACATAATGACATAAAATCTCACAATGTGTCTATATTATCATTATCAAAGTAAAGGAATTAATTATCCTATTCTCTTCTGTGCAGGATTAGAAAGGCCTTATTTGCTGTTCTAAGGAATTTATACTTTGGTGATGTTGCCCTTATCACCAGGATAAAACTTTTGTTTTTTAACAAGTTTCGGAACAATCACTGGTAGTAGCACAGTCTAAAATGAGTTAAGGGGATTGGAAGGCATGATGGTGAGAATATTAGTATCTGGCAGACAGACTGTAGGTTAAGAAAAGGAATAAAGGTTGGCTGGGCATGGTGGCTCATGCCTGTAATCCCAGCACTTTGTGAAGCCAAGGCAGGCAGATCACTTGAGGTCAGGAATTCAAGACCAGCCATGGCCAACATGGTGAAACCCCATCTCTACCAAAAAATTGCAAAACTTAGCAAGGCATGGTGGCATGTACCTGTAGTCTCAGCTACTCAGGAGGCTGAGGTGGGAGAATCACTTGAACCCAGGAGGAGGAGGTTGCTGTGAGCCAAGACTGCACCACTACACTCCAGCCCTCGGCGACAATGAGTCCCTGTCTCAAAAAAACAAAAGAAAAAAAAGTTTAGAGCCCGAAGTTAGGGTAGAAAGGAAGAGGAGAAGGCAAATTTTCAGTTAGAATCCGCACAAGTGGGAATTTTTATAGATGAGACAACCAAGACAGTGGTTGCCCAGTGTATTATTCCATTTTCACACTGCTGATAAAGACATACCCGAGACTGGGCAATTTACAAGAAAAAGAGGTTTAATGGACTTACAGTTCCACATGACTGGGGAGGCCTCACAATCATGGTGGAAGACAAGGAGGAGCAAGTCATATCTTACATGGATGGCAGCAGGTAAAGGAAGAGCTTGTGCAGGGAAACTCTCCCTTATAAAACCATCAGATCTTGTGAGACTTATTCACTATCACAAGAACAGCACAGGAGAGACCTGCCCCCATGATTCAGTTACCTCCCATTACATCTCTCCCACAACATGTGGGAATTCAAGATAAAATTTGGGTGAGGACAAAACCAAATCATTTCATTCCGCCCCTGGACCCTCCCAAATCTCATCTTCGCATTTCAAAACCAATCATGCCTTCCCAACAGTCCCCCAAAGTCTTAACTCATTTCAGCATTAACTCAAAAGTCCACAGTCCAGAGTCTCATCTGAGACAAGGCAAGTCTTTTTCACCTATGAGCCTGTAAAATCAAAAGAAAGTTAGTTACTTCCTAGATTCAATGGGTGTACAGGCTTTGGGTAAATACAGCCATTCCAAATGGGAGAAATTGGCCAAAACAGAGGGGCTACAAGCCCCATGCAAGTCTGAAATCCAGTGGGATAGTCAAATTTTAAAGCTCCAAAATGATCTTCTTTGACACCATGTCTCATATCCAGGTCACACATGATACAAGAGGTGGGCTCCCAAGCCGGGCACAGTGGCTCATGCCTGTAATCCCAACACTTTGGGAGGCTGAGGCAGGCAGATCACAAGGTCAAGAGATCAAGACCATCCTGGCCAGATGGTGAAACCCCATCTCTACTAAAAATACGAAAATTAACTGGTCATGGTCGCATGTGCCTATAGTCCCAGCTGCTTGGGAGGCTGAGGCAGGAGAATTGCTTGAACCTGGGAGGCAGAGGTTGCAGTGAGCCAAGATCATGCCACTGCACTCCAGCCCTGTGACAGAGTGAGACTCCATCTCCACAAAAAAAAAAAAAAAAAAAAAAGAGGTGGGCTCCAGTGGTCCTCGAGCAGCTCCACCCTGTTAGCTTTGCAGGGTTATAGGCCCCCTCCTGACTGCTTTCACAGGCTGGTGTTGAGTGTCTGTGACTTTTCCAGGCCCATGGTGCAAGCTGTCAGTGGATCTACCATTCTGGGGTCTGGAGGACAGTGGCCTTCTTCTCATACCTCCACTTGGTGGTGCCCCAGTAGGGACTTTGCACTGGGGCCCCCACCCCACATTTCCCTTCTGCACTGCCCTGTACTGCCCTAGCAAAGGTTCTCCATGAGAGCCCTGCCCCTGCAGCAAACTTCTGCCTGGGCATCCAGGTGTTTCTATACATCTCTGAAATCTATGTGGAGGTTCCAAAACCTCAATTCTTGGCTTCTGTGGCTCAACACCACATGTAAGCTGCCAAAGTTTGGGACTTCCACCCTCTGAAGCAACAGACCGAGCTGTACTTTGGCCCCTTTGAGTCACAACTGGAGCAGCTGGAACACTGGGCACCAGGTCCCTAGACTGCACACAGCAGAGGGACCCTGGACCTGGCCCATGAAACCACTTTTTCCCCCCATAAACCTCTGGGTCTGCAATGAGAGGGGCTGCTACAAAGATCTCTGACATGTCCTGGAGACATTTTCCTCATTGTGTTGGTGATTAACATTCAGCTCCTCGTTACTTCTGCAAATTTATACAGCCGGCTTGAATTTCTCCCCAGAAAATGGGATTTTCTTTTCTATCACGTTGTCAGGCTGCAAATTTTCCAAACTTTTATGCTCTGTTTCTGTTTTAAAACTGATTGGCTTTAACAGCACCCATGTCACCTCTTGAATGTTTAGCTGCTTAGAAATTTCTTCCACCAGATACCTTAAATCATCTTTCTCAAGTTCAAAGTTCCACAAATCTCTGGGGCAGGGGCAAAATGCCACCAATCTCTTTGCTAAAACGTAACAAGAGTCACCTTCGCTCTAATTCTCAAGAAGTTCCTCATCTCTACCTGAGACCACCACAGCCCACATTTTCCCATCGTCTTCTGAGACCTCCAAACTGTTCCAACCTCGGCCTGTTACCCAGTTCCAAAGTTGATTCCTCGTTTTCAGGTGTCTTTTCCGCAGCGCTCCACTCTACTGGTAGCAATTTACTGTATTAGTTTGTTTTTACACTGCTGATCAAGACATACCTGAGAGTGGGCAATTTACAAAAGAAAGAGGTTTCATGAACTTACAGTTCAACATGGCTGGGGAGGCCTCACAATCATGGTGCAAGACAAGGACAAGCAAGTCACATCTTACATGGATGGCAGCCAGCAAAGAGAGAGCTTGTTTGGGGAAACTCCCCCTTATAAAACCATCAGATCTCATGAGATTTATTCACTACCACAAGAACAGCACAGGAGAGACCAGCCCGCATGATTCAATTACCTCCCATTGCATCTCTCCCACAACATGTGGGAATTCAAGATGAGACTTGGGTAGGAAGACAGCCAAACCATATCACCCAGGTTTCTATGTGAGGCAGTTTGCTAAATAATGAGGTCACTAACCCAGCAGGGAACAAGGGAAAAGCACTTTAAAAGTAATATTAAGTTGAACAACTCCCTTGGCCATTACCCACCCTGAGATCAAGACTTAACTGTGCAAAGTTAAGAATTCATCAAGTACTTAATTAACAACTGTTTGACATCTTTAGGATAACAAAGCTGCCGACTGATTGGTAGGCACTTTCACAGAGACTGAGATTAATGTCTCATTTTTTTAACCCCAAAACTCCTTATTTTTGTTTATGAAGCAGAAAATTTTTAATTATTGGTAATTAAGCCCCAGAAAGTTAAATATGGAAAGTTTTAGCATAAAGTATCCACAGCAGCTATGGAAAGAGAAATTAGAACAACAGAAACTATTTGTTACAATAAAGAGTTACATAAAGGTTTATTTCCTTTATTTTACTTACCATTTTACACCACAATATAAAAGCTCTCATGCATATTTTATCTTTATTAATTCTTAGTTTTATCTATATTCTTTTATAAATTCACTGCCATTTACTCCATTTATTTTTTACAAAGCTGTTCTTTCCTAACAAAGCTGTGGCTTTGCTTTTACTTAAGAAATTATTCTGAGGGATCTAATCTAGCTTTCTCTGACATGCCCTTATACCCTGCCTGCCCGGTTGATCTCTTCCATCCTTCTATTCCTTTATAGTCTCTTTCTAGGAATACTCAAGGAAAAGAAGCTAGAGACACCAGAAACAAGTGCTTCAGAAGCAGCAAAGCAATGTTTCCCAATTTTCCTTGTAATCTACAGGTCTTTGCCATTGAGAAGGAGATGAAGGATGCAGATTTGGGAAGGGGGATCTTTTTGCTGCCTTTTTAAAGTTTTTGTTGATAGATAAGAACTAAGATTACTTTTCCCCACTTATTCCAAATTTCCCTTAATTGCTTCTTAGAGGTGTAGCTATAACATTTTTCAGATCACGGAACCCAAGTTAGATCTAAAAACCTTAGCAGGACTTGAATTTGAACTATGTCTGCTGGCAGGGCTCTGTCATCATTGCCATCAGGAGCCCTGTGCTTCCTGGGTTACTTATTCCTGTTTTATAGTGCACAGCAGACCTATTAACTCTTTATCGAAGAAGTGGGAAGATACGCGCAATTCAGAAATATGTGCATTTTGCAAGAAGATCACTGTTAAAAGAAAAGCTTTAGACAAAATAAATTTAACAGAGTTGAGCTGGGTTCAATGACTTACCCATATACTCCCAGCAACTGAGGCGGGAGGATCACTTTAGGCCAGGAATTTGAGACCAGCCTGGGCAGCATAGTGAGGCCCCATCTCTAGAAAAATTAAAAAGTTAGCTGGATGTGGTGGCACATGCCTGTGGTAAAAGCTACATGAGAGGCTGAGACAGGAGGATTGCTTGAGCCCAAGAGTTTGAGCCTACAGTGAGCTATGATTATGCAAGTTTAACAGAGTTTATTTAAGTGAAGAATGATCCATGAATCAGGTATCAGTCGGAAACAGAAGAGGTTCAGAGAGCTCCAGCACAGCAGTGTGGACCATGAACTTCTGTTGGCTGATAGAGAAGTACAACAAAATATATTTGGTTGATCAGAATAGAAAGACCCTAATTAGAGGTTAGTTGTTGATCACTACTTGATAAAGTCTCTAGTTAGAATCTGTTAGTTGGCAATTTCTGATTGGTAAAGTCTCCAGTTTCATTTTATTATTTATGTTGGGCTTCATTTTGCTTACATGAGAACTCAAGGTGCTAGAGCTGCACCAGTCAAGTGGCATCCCAATTAAAATCTTATCACCACTGAATCTAAGAGTTAATTTTAGCAAAATGACTAACTCATACAATTTCTTCAAAGTGTTTGACCATTTATTTGATCAGGAGTTTCTGCAGGTTCATTTTGCTTTGAGAGCTAATAAAGCCCTTTTCTCTTTTATAGCCTGAAGTCCTCATGATGCAATTCGGGTCTAGTAAATAGCCTACCACCTACCCTATTGAAATGATGGGTAAAGCATTAATGTGAAATATAATTTTATAGGTATTTTCTTTCTTTTGAAAAGTTTTTTATTGAGATAAAATTCACGTAAGATTTAAATTCACTATTTTAACAACCCAAGTATACAATTAAATGATTCTTAGTATATTTACAGCATTGCAAAACCATCACTATTATCTAATTTCAGAATATTTCCATCACCCCAAAAAGAAATGCAGTCTCTTTCAATTTCCGCTTACCCTTATAACTTTTTGTGCCTGGCTTCTTTTACTAATTAGCATAATGTTTTCTAGGTTTATCCATACTGAAGCATGTATCGGTACTCCATTTTTATGGCTGAATATGTTTCATTTTATGGATATATCACATTTTGTTTATCCATTCATCAGTTGATGAACACTTATGTTGTTTCTGTTATACATAATAGATTTTTATTATCATATATGAGTTTTCATATGAACATATATCCTCAATTCTATTTGGAATAGAACTCTGGGTCATCTGTAAGTCGATGTTTAACTTTTGAGGAACTGCCAAGCTTTTCCATAGCAGCTACGTTATTTTACATTGCCACCAGAAATACATAGGGTTTCAAGTTCTCTTTATCCTCCCAACACTTGTTATTTTTCATTTCATTATTTATTATATCATTCTAATGAGCATGAAGTGGTATTTCATTATGACATTGATATGCATTTCCCTGATGACTGACAATGTTTAACATCTTTTCATGTATGTATTGATCATTTGTATATCTTCTTTAGAGAAATGTCTATGTTGTAGAGGAGGAAGAATCCTTTTTTCCTACTACGTGCCTAGACACTCTGGCTGGGGCTGTGAACACTGGACTGACCAAAGACAAATTAAAAAGAATAAAACAAACAGAAGTTATTAGCACATGCATCATGCTTACTCATGGGAGCACTCAGGATGAGTAACTCAGAGGCTTGATTAGAACATGGGCTTAGGTGGCATCTTAGCAAAGGAACAATAAATTTTTAGAGAAGTCACAAGACAAAGGAAAAGGACTTTGACTCTCTAAGGTGGCAAATATATGAGAAAATAATGGCAGTTCAAGGCTAATTAGTCAAGTTTGTTAGGCATTTTGTTCTGATGCCCTTTTCAGGCTGATTCAGGTCTCAAGTTGTCTCTGGTGATAAACGTTTGTCCCTGATAGAGAGGGGAGGAGAAACCTCTCTGTAAATTTATGTTCCAAATAGTGAGAAGGAAGAGAGCTTTTCTTGTATCTGCTTCTTTTCGGTTGCCTTCAGCTCAAAGTAATTATTATGCCAAAGTGTCATATTTTGGGGTGGCACATTCTGCTGCCCTACAACATCCTTAGCCCATTTTATAATTGGGTTGTCTTTTTATTATGGAGTTGAAAGAGATCTTTCATATTCGGGATACTAGATGCTTATCAGATAAATGATTTGCCAGTATTTTTATCTCATTCTGTGAGTTAGCTCTTCGTTTTCTTGATAGTGTCCTTTGATGCACAAAAGTTCTTAATTTTTATAAACTCTAATTTATCTATTTTTTGCTTTTATGACTTGTGTTTTTGGTGTCATATTTCTAAAAACTATTGCCTTAATCATAGGTCTTGAAATTTTTTACCTATGTTTCTTTCCAGGAGTTTTATAGTTTCACCTCTTACATTAAATCTTTGACCTCTTTTGAGCTCTTTTTTTTAATATGATAGGGGTCCAAATTTATTGTTTTGCATGTGGAAGTTCAGTTGTCTTAGAATTATTTGTTTAAAGGACTATTCTGACTGGGTACAACAGCTCATACCTGTAATCCCAGTACTTTTGAAAACTAAGGTGTATGGATTACTTGAGCTCAGGAGTCTGAGACTAGCCTGGGCAACATAATGAGACCCTATCTCTACAAAAAATAAAATAAAATTAGCCAGGTGTGGTGGCATGCATCTGTGGTTCCACCTACTCAGGAGGCTGAATTAAGAGGATTGCTTGATCCAGGGAAGTAGAGAATCACTTGAGCCAGGGAACTAGAGGCCGCAGTGAGCCATGACCATGCCACTGCACTCCAGCCTTGGTGACAGAGCGAGATCCTGTCTAAAAAAAGAAAAAGAAAAAAAGGAAGAGACTGTTCTTTCTTGATTAATTGATTTTGATAACCTTGTCAAAAATTAATTGACCATCTGACATATTGGGCTGGATAATTTAAGAAAGAGAAAAAAAATTATCCATAGATGTGTGGGTTTATTTCCAGACTCTTTATTTGCTTATGTTGATCTATATGTCTGTCCTTATGCTAGTACCACACTGTTTTGATTAATGTACCTTTGTTTTAAGTTTTGAAACCAGGAAGTGTGATTCCCCCAAATTTGTTCTTTTTCAAAACTGTTTTGGCTATCCTGGTTCTCTTGCATTTTTGTATAAATTTTAGGTCCAGATTATCCGTTTCTCCAAAAAAAAGTGGTTGAAATTTTGATAGGGATTTCATTGAATCTGTGTAGCAATTTGCAGGTTATTGCCATCTTAATATTAAGTCTTCCAACCCATGAACAAAAGGTGTCTTTCCATTTATTTAGTTCTTCTTTAATTTCTTTCAACAATGTTCTATAGTTGCAGTGTTCAAGATTCATACTTCTGTTAAATTTATTTTTTTAATATTTTATTGTTGATGCTATTATAAGTAGAACTGTTTTCATAATTACATTTTTCAGTTGTTCATTGCTAGTTCCACAGGAACACTGCACTGAGTTTTGTGTATTGGTCTTGTATCCTGCAACTTTGAAGAACATGTTTATTAGCTTTGACAGTTTTGTTGTATATGGATTCTTTAGGGATTTCTATATATAAAAAAGATTATGTCATCAGTGAGTAAAGATAGTTTCATTCTTTCTTTCCCACCTGGATGCCATTTCTTGCTTTTCCCTGCTAACTGCCCTGACTTAGAACTTTCAGAACCTCCTTGTCTTGTTCTTAGGTAGAAAGCTTTCAGTCATTTTTTTTCAGTCTCTAAGTACGATGTTAGCTGTGGGCTTTTTGTAGATACCCTTTATCAGGTTGAGGAATTTCCCTGCTATTTCTAGTTTGTTGAGTACTTTTTGTCATGAAAAGCTGTTGGACTTTGTCAAACAGCTTTTCTACATCTATTGATATGATCATTGTTGTGATTTTCCCTTATTCGTTTTTGAGGTCTCTCTTAGGAAAGTGGCTGCAAACTCTAACCCTGCCCTGACAGGCCTCAAAAGCGGGTTGCTGTTTACAATGTGCCTTTCATGGGATACTTCTTTATTGTGGTGGAAGCCTCATGTCTAAGATGTCTCTCTCACAGGAAGCTTGTTTATACTGGCAAATGCCCTTGTGGCTCTTGTCTAAACTGTGTTGTTTATTTCTACCAAGATAGCCACTCTCTAAGAGAACTTGACCTGCAAAGAAGTTAGGTGTCAGTCAAGTGAGACACAGAGGAGGCATACAATAAAACACATGAAATTACAGAATCTGTAAGTAATAAAACTTACAGATTCCAGGGAGAAGAGGGCAACATGCCAAAGGGAAGTGGGGAGCCATCAAGGACACATGTGTTCAACCAGTGGGTAGGAGCAAAAGAGAGTGAGAGTGAGGGATCTGTGGACCAAGGCCTTTATTGGGGTCTAGTATATCACCCAAGCAGATTTTCCACAGGAATTTAATTGGTAGGTTTACAGCAAGCAGGCACAAGTTCCATGGAAAGACGCTGTGACTGAGAGTTAGTTGTTGTGGCGTATCTGCACAGTTAGCTCTGCAGAGTGTGGGGGACAGTGGGGTAAATCAAGTAGGTTGTATCTAGCTATCCCATAGGGAAGGTGTTGGTATGAAGCAGATATCTAGATGACCACCTTAAGGAACTGGGAGGAGGCAGAGAACTAGAAACTGTGTCAAGAGTGACTAAGCCCTGCTTCTGATAGGAGAAAATTGAAGGTGTATCCTAAATAGATGCTGAGGTAACATAAATTATAGGAGTTAACTATAATCATGTAATTTTTTCTTTTATTCTATTAATATGGTGTATTGCATGTGTTAATTTTCATATATTAAACCAACCTTGCATTCCTGGGTAAAACCTGGTCATGGTGTATAATCTTTTAATATGCTCCTGGATCCAGTGTGCTAGCATTTTGTTGAGAATTTTTTCATCAACTTTCATAAGGAATATTGCGCTGTAGTTTTCTTTTGTTTGTGATATCTTTGTCTAGCTTTGGTGTCAGGGTAATACTGGCATCAAAGAATGGTTAAAAACTGTTACGGCCGAGACGGGCGGATCACGAGGTCAGGAGATTGAGACCATCCTGGCTAACACGGTGAAACCCCGTCTCTACTAAAAAAATACAAAAAACTAGCCAGGCGAGGTGGCGGGCACCTGTAGTCCCAGCTACTCAGGAGGCTGAGGCAGGAGAATGGCATAAACCTGGGAGGCGGAGCTTGCAGTTAGCTGAGATCTGGCCACTGCACTCCAGCCTGGGCGACAGAGCGAGACTCCGTCTCAAAAAAAAAAAAAAAAAAAAAAAAAAAAAAAAAACAAAAACAAAAAAAACTGTTACCTTTATTTTGAAAAGCTTGAGAAGAATTGATATTAATTCTTTATATATTTGGTAAATTCACCAATGAAGATATCTAGTTCTGGATTTTTCTTTGATGGAAGTTTTTTGTTGTTATTGATGTTTTTTTAGAGACAGGGTCTGACTTTGTCACACAGGCTGAAGTACAGTGGTGCTATCACAACTCACTGCATTCTCAAGCTCTGGGCTAAAGCTATCCTCCCACCTCAGCCTCCCGAGTAGCTAAGACTACAGGCACACACCACCAAAAATTAGGCCCAGCTAACTTTTAAAAATTTTTTTGTTAAGATGGGTTCTTGCTACATTGCCCATACTGCTGTGTTGCTGGTCCTAAACTCCTGGCCTCAAGTGATTCTCCTGCCTCGGCCTCCTAATATGCTGGGATTACAGGCATGAGCCACCACATCCACCTGTAAACCTTGCTTAATATAAATTGGAGCCATATAGAAAGATTAGAACAATTCTCAAATGTCTAACCCAATACCGTTAGAGGATATAATGATAGGAAAAGACAAGCTTAGGGAAGTTTGACTCATTTCCAGTATGGATGGGTCTAAAAAGATAGAGAGGAAGTCCAATGTTGTGAGCAAACTGCAAGCCAGCAAGTCCAAATGACGCTGTAACAGAGAACATCAAGTCAGTCATCTTGTTTATATCATTGGTGTGGTGCTAAAACCATTTTCCTTTTTAAATTTAAAACTGAAATTTGAGATTTTCTTTACATATCCACTCATACATATTTGACATGCATTCATTTTAAAATTCTGTCATTTTAAAACCAAATTATGCTCGGCTGGGTACAGTGGCTCATGCCTGCAATCCCAGCATTTGGGGAGGCCAAGGCAGGAGGATTGCTTGAGGCCAGGAGCTTGAGACCAGCCTAGGCAGTATAGCATGACCCATCTCTACAAAAAATTTTTAAAACTTGGTCAGCCATGGCAGCATGTGCCTGTAGTCCCAACTATTCAGGAGGCTGAGGTGGGAGAATTGCTCGAGCCCAGGAGTTCAAGGCTGCAGTGAGCTGTGATCATGCCATTGTACTCCAGCCTGGGCAATGGAGTGATACCCCATCTTTAAAATAAATAAACAATAACCAATTGTATTGTTCTTTTTGTTTGTTTTGTGTGTTTTCGTGTTATTTGTATGTGTATGTATGTCTGTCTATCTGTGTAGCAAGGAGCTGTACCTCCAACCAGTTCAGTTCCTCCTGTTGCCGGGGCCCCATCGGTTGGACAACCTGGAGCAGGATTTGGAATGGTGAGTGATGACCTATGCTAAAAATTGTAATCAACATTTCTAAATTATTTGCCAAATCCCAAATTAGTAAATATTCCTACAGAATATAATTCTTCCCAAAACACAGTAAGTAAAACTTAAAAAGTTGTCATCTGCTTTAAACCTTAAGTAGTCTACACATGAAGTGATAAAATCAGTCATAAAATATGTCCTACCATCAAATTAATTTCTATAGTACGTTGTTATATCATTTTTACTAGAATATTTACAAAACATAGTGTTAGCCCATCATCAAAATCAACCCTTAATTATTATACTAGGACTGTTTATTCACCAATTTTACCAGCCAATTTTAGGACCATCTTTCATAAAGAAACAAATTTTTATCTCTCCAAGAATTATGCTTAGAGAAGATGAATAAACAACAATAAAGTTTGGTTAGGATGAGGATACCATGTGGCCAACCAGGCTTATGCTACCCACCCACCTTAGCGACTCTCTCCCTCACAGTACAGCCTCACATTATCCCTAGTTAAAATTACAAATTATACTTCCTCATAGTCCTGCATTCCTCAAATATTGTCAGAAGTACATAAAAGCAATAAATGTCAGGATAGTGCCCTAATGGGTTCCACTCATGCTCTGAACCACTCTCCATTCTTCCTCCTCAGCCTCCTGCTGGGACAGGCATGCCCATGATGCCTCAGCAGCCGGTCATGTTTGCACAGCCCATGATGAGGCCGCCCTTTGGAGCTACTGCTGTACCTGGCACGCAGGTCAGTTTGTTCAATGTCCACAAACCAACCAGTGACATTAACTAATAAGTATAAAACATTGGTGTAGCAAACTGTTTAAAAAGTGTTTTTACCTAATATAATCCTCATTCCTGTTGCTTCAGAAGTAAAGGGAGCATGGAAGACAGATCTGCAAAAGTGTAAGATTTGGGGGAAAAAATGATGGATATAACTTACTGTCTAAAGATCCCTCCATTCTCTTCCTACTTAATTCAAATTGGTTCCTGAGAACATCCAGATATTCAGGGCATCCAAGGCATTTGTCCCAGAGAAGTAGGTGCTTCTGGTCTGTAGTTAAAGCATGTGTTCCCATTGTTAACCAGAAAGGTTGGCAGCACAGTCCTCTAGACTGCCATGTTCGCCCAAGACTCGTGACACTAACTGCAATAAGTTTGCCAAACTGCATAGTCTGTGAGAATAGTCCCTTTTAGAATCTCCTCACTCCAGAAAAAAAGCACACATTTGTGAGTCCTCAGGGCCACTCCCACTTAAGACTAGCTGGCTACAAATTCAAGGTTTTTCCATGGCCACCCTCAGGTTGAGCAGTTTCCTAGAATGATTCACAGAACTTAGGAAAGCACTAAACTTATAAGAGTTTTATTGTAGTAAAAAGATACAAATTAGATCCAGTTATAGGAAAAGATGCATAAACATCATCTGGGAAAGTTCTAAACATGAAGCATCTTTGTCCTCAGAGGTGGGTTCTCCTCCGGGCATCATTGTGTGACAGTACACATGCAGTTATCACAAGCTCACCTGAGCTTCAGCGTCCAGCATTTATTGATGCTTCATTATGTAGGATTGGTTGGTTGAATTGTTACCCATTTTGTGGAACTCAGTCTTCAACCGCTGTTCCTCCCTGAAGATCAGACTGGTTTCATGTGGCCCAAAGACCCAGCCCTAAAATCACATGGTTGGACTTTCTGCCTCCACTCTGAGTCACCTTGTTAGCATAAACTGTCAGGTGTTCCTGGAGCCCACCTTGAATAACAAAGACATGCCTACCATTTGGGAAATTAGAAGGCTTTAGAGGTTACCTTTCTGGGAAAAGGAAAAACCTCAGTTTAGATAAAGCTAAATTCCTTACTACACACTGTGCTACTTCCTCTTCAAAAATGCCAAAATATATTACACTTTGTTGAACTGTTTTGCTGCTAGAGGTGCTAGCATCATGCTTTCCTGATTCCTCTTTTAAATTGTCTGGCTGAGGTGATGGTACATGTCAAACCAAAGAAGTTTTCCTCATGAGAAATTGACTTGGATGGAGTCAGGACACCAAATTACTACTTTGGTAGCAGCATGCTTTATAAACTAGACCAAATAGCTCAAATATATTTTAATGATATGAGTAAATTTTAATGATATGAGTTTTCAGTCCTATAATATTTTTAACTTATCAAATCAGTATTTATACTGTCTTATCTGGGGAATACCTGCTGTGAACTTTCTGAGTATACCTTAATGCCTTTTGCTTCCCTGATGCATCTCTAAATCCATGGACTTGTTCCCAAGATTTCCTTTCAGCTTCTTCTCTTTGCCCCTCAAAAGCAACAGGGACCAAGAGAAAGAATGGTGGATGTTGAAAGACAGAAATTTAGAATGTGAGAAGCCTTAGCCTTCACGGCCATTACTGGCCATAACTGGCTTCAGGAGAAATTTTCTAGTCTACCTGAAGACTAATGAACCCTGTGTAGTGTTGTTTTTAGGGCCAGTGAGGAAGGTTTTGGGTATAATGGTTGATATTAAGTGTAACTTAGATATACTTAAATTCTAAGGGATCTCATTTATCATAAATGTTTCCTTGATGTTTGAATAGATCCATGACTATCATCTTTTTGAAAAAAAGAAATATTTCTATTATTATGAACTTGGAGCAATGTTACTGAGATTTCTTTTAACCTTACTGTGTTTGATATACTGAAAGCTTCAGAAATAAATGAATATAATTTTATTACTTAAGGCAGTTGTTTTTCTTGTGTAATACCAATGTTAGCAACAATTTATTTACTTAATTAGAAGAATGAAAATAAAAGATAGATAGTATCATGGAAATACATTGTTTTAATCAGTAATTGAATTCATAATAAGCCAGGTAATGATACATCATATTTATGTAATTTTTAGATTATATTTCCTATATCAGAGGAGAAGCATAATTATACTAGATAATAAAATAAATGTTGAGTTGGTAGCTTCAGAAAACAAAGTAGTTTTTTTATTACTGATGCCAGGACTATCCCAGCATTCTTTCATTGGTTGGTATCACGATATCATCATCTCACCTAATTATCAATAATGGACCAATCTTTGAGTCGATCTAAGGAACTTCAAGTCTTACATTTTTTTTTTATATATTTCTATGAAGCAGATCCAAGGTTTTTTGTTATTTGTTTGTTTGTTTGTTTGTTTGAGATAGGGTCTCACTCTGTTGCCCAGGCTGAAGTGCAGTGATGCAATCATAGCTCACTGCAGCCTTGAACTCCCAGGCTCCAGGGATCCTCTCACCTAAGCCTCTTGAGTAGCTGGGTCCACAGGTGCAAGCCACTGCACCCAGCTAATTTTTTTTTTTACTTTTTGTAGAGATGAGGCCTCGCCTTGTTGACCAGGCTGGTCTCAAACTCCTGGCCTCAAGTGATCCTCCTGCCTCAGCCTCCCAAGGTGCTGGAATTTTACAGATGTGAGTCATCACACCCAGCCCATGTCCCAGTTTTAAACATGGAAATTTGACAAATAGATAATATAATTAGTCAGTAGTTTCTGGACATAGGACCAAATCTCAAAATCCACACTTCTGGAACTCTGTTCGCTGAACTAATAAAAATATACATCACTGCCCCACAGTCCCAGCATGTTACTACAAGCATAGGAGATTAATTAGACTCAAAGCCTAGATGTCAGCTATTACTCTATAGACTACATGAGATTTTTCAAGACCTTGTATCCTGTAAAAGTCAGCTCCCAGAAGTTGTATCTGTGACACAATGAAAAAATAATTTAGATTCTGGTTAAACAGAAACAAGGCAAGTTAATTATTTGTTACTTTTGCTGCAAGTCCAATATGATTCTTTCCTATTGTATTTAATAATAAGTTTTAGCCTTCTCTGAGAACTGAATAGATTGCATTAGGATTTAGTGGCACTCACTACTAGGAAACTATTTGGTCATGTGAAACAAACAGTGCCCTCAAACGTGACTGATTTTCACATAAAATAATGTATATGAAATTCTAGTATATTTAGCTAATAAGTGTAAGTAATTTCTTAAATAGCTTTCTGCAAACTGTTTCCTATTTTTCCTTCAAATTCACTCTCACTATAAGAAAAGCCATTTAAATTGCTTTATTAGTTTAGAGGTACTAATGACTCAAAGTAAAAATGCTTTTGTATAGAGAAAACAGTTGTTTGTTTGTTTTACTGTTTGTTCATAATATCTTTATGTTACTAGTTTTTCACATCTTCCCTAAGTCATATCCATATTGTTCTACTGGAGTCCCCAAATTTTACTTTGGCTAAATCCGATGTCAGAGAAGTTCAAGAAAGCCAAATATCAGTTGAAGTATATTTTACCAGCCCAGAAGTAAACACAACTCTGTGACTATGTAGATCAAGTAGATTTTATAAGCCTTTAATCATCTAATCTTCTGCATGTTTGTTTTCTTTGATATGTGTTCTGCCTAATGCTTCTTTCTATCTCTCTCTCTCTCTCTCCCTCCCTCCCTCCCTCTCTCTCTCTCTCTCTTTTCTATTCCTGCTCTTTGGGGCTGGCTTTTTCCCATTAGCTTTCTCCAAGCCCTACACCTGCCACTCAGAGTCCCAAGAAACCTCCAGCAAAGGACCCATTAGCGGATCTTAACATCAAGGATTTCTTGTAAACAATTTAAGGTATCTAATATTGAGCTTTTCCTGTAGGCTTGTAATAATGAGCTGTATACAATGCTTAGCTATTTCAAGAGGTATTCATTATTTCTGCGCATTGAATAGCTGTATGTAATAGTAATAATTTATTAAAATAATTTATTAAAGATATTAAAAGCTATCTTTAAGAATTTTTAAAAATCTTAATTTATGTAACTGGGAGGAAAAGTAACCTCCAAATTGTCCTTATCCTGGAAAGCACAACGATTAGCTTTAATAAAGCAAAAAGCTGTCCAAGCTACTTGGTAAATTAGAAAATTGCCACTTTATTACATGATGACTGGAATTTATAGAAAGTCAACATTTATACTATTGCATTTAGAAATCATCTAAGAATATATTTGACTGCATAATTGTATTTTTATTTTGTTTATCCTTCTTTTGCCCCATAAAACTTAGATTATTACTCTTTACATTTCTGCATTCAAGCAGAACTTTAAATTTCTAATGTTCAAGTTTTAAATTTCACAAATTTCATATAATTTATGAAATGAGTCATGCTGAAGTTATGGAAGGAAACTAATGAAGGAAAAATGTTCACTATTGACCCAGCACCTAACACAGTGGGTACGTTCTCAACAAATCCTTGCTGAATGGACGAACATAATTTACATGGTACTTTTCACATCCACTTCTTAGTAGGAGATCAATCATGTGAGATAAACTAGCCAGAAATTTTTTATCTCCATTTCACAGCCAAAAAAGACTGATCCTTGGGCATTAAGGAATTTGCCCAGTGTCCCACAAGGAAGAACTCAGTGTTTTTGGACTTCTGTCCAGTGTTGTTTTCAGTATGCACCTACTGTGCTACATATATTTCTTAAAAACCTTCTCTAATGCCTACTAAGATTTTTGTGGATTCTTGATTTTTTTTAATATACAAGATTAATGATGTATTATTTTAAGGTGTTGACATCTCAGTCAAGTAAACTCTCCTTATGCCCAACTTTTCTATTACACTTTGGATTGGCTAATGTAGACATAAGTGAGACAATGAACACTTAATAACTTTCAGGAGTGACCAAGGAAACTGCATAGAGCAGCCTGTATTCACCTCTTACTTAGTAAATGTTGCGCTAATCATATGCCTGGAACTTTGATAAGTACAGGAAACAGATATGCTTGAGACAGTCCTTACCTGAGAGAGAGAAACAGAGAGAGACAGAAACAGAGAAGAGAGACAGAGCCGGAGCCAGACAAAGACAGACACACAGAGAGAATGACTATTTTATGAAGAGTTATCTATGCGACTAAGCCTTAAGACCCTACAAATGTTTCCAGCAGAAATGAATGATGCATGAATTAGCCAAGGAGATGAGTGGGAAGTGGCTGAGAAAAGGCATTGAGTCACCAGGGATCTCTCCGTTCTCTTCTATTCTGTCACTGGTTCAGCTGTTTAGTAAGTGACTCATTGAACACCGTAACTGAATACATGAAAAAATAATGTAAGGTCATGGCCATGCCCCCTTTTTCTTTGGCTGACCTTTTTAAAGGTTAGCTGCTCTTAGATACTGAATGCTATACCGAATATCCTGCTACTAAAATTTCTAATACATGTCTACATTTCAAATTTTTGTTGATATAATTATTAAAATGAAACTATACCTCGAAATTTTTTTTTTTAGTTTCTGGCTAAATTTTAAAATTTTTAAGCTTGTTTTAAAAAGCTGTGAAAAGTATGTAAATGTGAATTTGTCCATGCAGAGACCTTTTTATGTAAAAGTTGTGTGCAGAAACTGTGAAGTAAAATTGCAAGGGAGGTAAAATGTTTGAGGACTATGTAATACTCTTTTTTTCTAATTCTAATTCTTGTTTTCTTTACAGCTGCAATTTTTGTGACTGAATAGGAAACTAAATGAATTTGGAGACTTCAAATAAGATTGATGCTCAGTTTCAAAGGGAGCCACCAGTACCAAACCCAATGCTTACTCATAACTTCTCTTCCAAAATGTGTAGCACAGCCGTGAAAGTGAACATTAGGAATGTGTACTACCTTAGCTGTTATCCCTACTCTCGAAATTGTAGTGTATTTGGATTATTTGTGTATTGTACGATGTAAACAATGAATGGATGTTACTGATGCCTTTAGTGCTTTTCTGGACTTCGCCTGAGGACAGATGATGCAGCTGTTGTATGGTGAGCTATTTGGAAAGATGTTTCTGTGTTTTTGAAGGTTTCAATGTACATATAACTTTTGAACAAACCCTAAACTCTTCCCATAAATTATCTTTTCTTCTGTATCTGTTACAAGCGTAGTGCGATAATATCAGATAATAAGGAAAACACTCATAAATATACAAAACTTTTTTCAGTGTGGAGTACATTTTTCCAATCACAGGAACTTCAACTGTTGTGAGAAATGTTTATTTTTGTGGCACTGTATATGTTAAGAAATTTTATTTTAAAAAATATAAAGGTTAACGTCCATAATAAATACTTCTCTTTGAAGCTACCTTATCAAGAATGAAAAATCATATGGGAAGAATCCCCTATTTATCACTGCTATATTAAAATATATATATTTTAATTATATTTGACAGGTTTTGCATCTAAATTGACCTATTTATTCATTCTTGATTAAATGCACTGAAAAGTAAAGGTTCTGTTTGTATCACGTTCATGAAAATGCAGTTAGAGAGGTACTATTCAAGTTATTCTGAAGGCACCCCAAGGTATACCTGTAATTTAAAGATATTACTGCAGATATTTTTACTTTACTGTGGGTTTTTGGTACATCTGTTAATTTAGTATTTCTTTGTGTGTTTTGTAGACTAGTGTTCTTCCATCCTTCAATTGAGCTCAAAGTAGGTTTTGTTGTAACATTGTGATTAGGATTTAAACTAATTCAGAGAATTGTATCTTTTACTGTACATACTGTATTCTTTAAGTTTTAATTTGTCGTCATACTGTCTGTGCTGATGGCTTGGCTTAAGATTTTGATGCACAAATGAGGTCACTGTTGATCAGTGTTGCTAGTGGCTTGGCAGCTCTTCATAAAAGCATATTGGGTTGGAAAGGTGTTTGCCTATTTTTCAAATTATTTAATAGATGTATGGTACCATTTAAAAGTGGTTGTATCTGAATTTACTGTGGGGATAACATACACTGTAATGGGGAAAAATTACCTAAAACCAATTTCAAAATGGCTTTCTTTGTATTTCAGTTTAAAAACCCAGTGCATGTATGCCCTCTGAGATGCAATAAACACCTTGAACAAAGAAATGCAAACATAACCCTTCTCTCTTTGATTATGTTTTGGGAAAAAGGTCTGTTTCAAATGACACACACAGCAGACATAATATTGAAGATTTTAAAATGCTGTTCATGCCAATAGAGATTTGATTATTTTACAAAAAATTAAAAACAAGGAAAAAGCAATTTTAACAAGTTCTCATTAAACTTGGGTCTCCATAGCTGCTGCCAAATGAGTTGAAATTCCATATTTCAAGATGTATATGTATTTTTAGGATGAACTTTCTTTTAAAACGTGCAATTAAAGTCTTGTAATCATTTTTATGAGAATTAGCCATGAAAGTTGAAGAATAATATGACTTTAGGTAGGTTATAGTGTACTGACACACTGGCACACATGTATACTCTCACACAATACCTAGATTAGCCTATGTTAATAAAATTAGTGACATTATGCCTACAACTAGATTGTTATATCTCAAAAAGTAGTCCAGTCTCAAATAGAAGTATTTATTTAGTGAGACATATTCTTATTTCTATTTTAAAACTTTCTTTCCCTTAGTTACCTAAGATGTATGTCTTGAGAACTAACTTTCAGCAGCTAGTATCCAAGTATGTAATATTAATTTTATAGATTAAATTTTAATCATATATTATTTCATGGGCTTATTTCAATAAAAATATATTTAAGATTGTAAGTAATTTGAAGTTTAATATTGCATTTTTAATAAGCTTTTATTTCTTCATTGAATGGCCCACGTGGTATAAATTCTTAATAAGTGAAGCTGCAAGAGCATTATTTTCAAATCAGACTGTGTGTGCACACACACCATTCCGTTCATGACCACACCAGCTGTTCCCTCCAAGCACTTTGCTGGCTCACACAGGATCCCTATGCCTGAAATTACCTAACCAACCCTACCAGTGCAGTCCATTCCTGCTTTCCACCCTGTCTTTTAGAGCACAATATTCATCAGCCTTTATGGCATTTAACATATTGTATTATGATCAGCTGTGAAAGTGTCATCTGCTCTAGCCAATTGGGAGCCTCCTAGGCAGGAAACATCTCCTCTTGTTCCTGTCCTCGGCAACTAGCACTTCAGTAGGTGCCTGATAAATGTGTGAAGGATGAACACAAGTATATTAGTTCTCAGAGGTTTCTTCACTTACCTAGGTATGGCTGGGCCATTATTGTAGTTCTAACTACTAAAGAATAACTCTCATATAGTACATTTATTGTCAAATATTATGAGGTGATTTTTACCATTTTATTTAAAAATCATTATAATTGTGTATATTTATGGGATACAATGTGATGTTATATGTGTATAATGTGGAATGATTACATCAGGCTAATTAACATTCATCACCTCACATCTTTTTCATGATGAGAACATTTGAAATTTACTCTCCTGTGATAACTATGTGAGGTAATTCATATGTTAATTAGCTCAGTTTAGCTGTTCCACAATGTATATATATTTCAAAACATTATGCTGTACCTGATATCTACAATTTATTATGCTTTAAGTTCTAGGGTAAATGTGCAGAATGTGCAGGTTTGTTACATAGATATACACGTGCCATGGTGGTTTGCTGCACCCATCAACCCGTCATCTCCATTAGGTATTTCTGCTAATGCTATCCATCCCCCAGCCCCCCACCCCCTGACAAGCCCTGGTATGTGATGTTCCCCACCCTGTGTCCATGTGTTCTCATTGTTCAACTCCCACTTACGAGTGAGAACATGCGGTGTTTGGTTTTCCGTCCTTGTGTTAGTTTGCTAAGAATGATGGTTTCCAGCTTCATCCATGTCCCTGCAAAGGACATGAACTCATTCCTTTTTATGGCTGCATAGTATTCCATGGTGTATATGTGTCACATTTTCTTCATCCAGTCTATCATTGATGGGCATTTGGGTTGGTCCAAGTCTTTACTATTGTGAACAGTGCAGCAATAAACATACATATGCATGTGTCTTTATTGTAGAATGATTTATAATCCTTTGGGTATATAGCCAGTAATGGGATTGCTGGGTCAAATGGTATTTCTAGTTCTAGATCCTGGAGAAATCACCACACTGCCTTCCACAATGGTTGAACTAATTCACACTCCCACCAACAGTGTAAAAGCATTCTTATTTCTCCACATCCTCTCCAGCATCTGATGTTTCCTGACTTTTTAATGATCGCCATTCTAACTGGTGTGAGATGGTATCTCATTGTGGTTTTGATTTGCATTTGTCTAATGACCAGTGATGATGAGCATTTTTTCATATGTTTGTTGGCTGCATAAATGTTTTCTTTGGACAAGTGTCTGTTCATATCCTTCCCCCACTGTTTGATGGGGTTGTTTTTTTTCTTGTAAATTTAAGTTCTTTGTACATTCTGGATATTAGCCCTTTGTCAGATGGATGGATGGCAAAAATTTTCTCCCATTCTCTAGGTTGCCTGTTCACTATGCTGATAGCTTTTTTTTTTTTTTTTTTTTTTTTTTTTTTTTTTTTTTTTTTTTTTTGCTGTGCAGAAGCTCTTTACTTTAATTAGATCCCATTTGTCTATTTTGGCTCTTGTTGCCATTGCTTTTGATGTTTTAGTCATGAAGTCTTTGCACATGTCTACATCCTGAATGGTATTGCCTAGGTTTTCTTCTAGGGTTTTAGGATTTTAGGTCTTCTGTTTAAGTATTCAATCCATCTTGAGTGAATTTTTGTATAAGGTTTAAGGAAGAGATTCAGTTTCAGCTTTCTGCATATGGCTAGCCAGTTTTCTCAACACCATTTATTAAATAAGGAATCCTTTCCCCATTCCTTGTTTTTGTCAGGTTTGTCAAAGATCAGATGGTTGTAGATGTGTAATGTTATTTCTGAAGCCTCTGTTCTGTTCCATTGGTCTATATATCTGTGTTGTTACCAGTACCATGCTGTTTTGGTTACTGTAGCCTTGTAGTATAGTTTGAAGTCAGGTAGTGTGATGCTTCCAGCTTTGTTCTTTTTGCTTAGGATTGTCTTGGGCTCCTTTTTGGTTCCATATGAAATTTAAAGCAGTTTTTTCCAATTCTGTGAAGAAAGTCCACTTTGGGCAGTATAGCCATGTTCACAATATTGATTCTTCATATTCACGAGCATGGAATGTTTTTCTATTTGTTTCTGTCTTATTTCCTTGAGCAGTGGTTTGTACTTCTCCTTGAAGAGGTTCTTCACATCCCTTGTAAGTTGTATTCCTGGGTATTTTTTATTCTCTTTGTAGTATATGTGAATGGGAGTTTGCTCATGATTTGGCTCTCTATCTGTTATTGATGTATAGGAATGCTTGTGATTTTTGCACATTGATTTTGTATCCTGAGAGTTTGCTGAAGTTGCTGATCAGCTTAAAGAGATTTGGGGCTGACATGATGGAGTTTTCTAAATATACAGTCATGTCATCTGCAAACAGAGACAATTCCACTTCCTCTTTTCCTAACTGAATACCCTTGATTTCTTTCTCTTGCCTGATTGCCCTGGCCAGAACTTCCAATACTATGTTGAATAGGAGTGATCAGAGAGGGCATCCTTGTCTTGTGCTGGTTTTCAAAGGGAATGCTTCCAGTTTTTGCCTATTCAGTATGATATTAGCTGTGGGTTTGTCATAAATAGCTCTTACTATTTTGAGATCCGTTTCATCAATGCCTACTTTATTGAGAGTTTTCAGCATGAAGGGCTGTTGAATTATGTCGAAGGCCTTTTCCACATCTATTGAGATAATCTTGTGGTTTTTGTCATTGGTTTGGTTTATGTGATGAATTACGTTTATTGATTTGAGTGTGTTGAACCAGCCTTGCGTGTCAGGGATGAAGCTGACTTGATCATGGTGGATAAGCTTTTTGATGTGCTGCTGGATTCAGTTTCCAGTATTTTACTGAGGATTTTCGCATCAATGTTCATCAGGGATATTGCCCTAAATTTTTTGTTGTTGTTGTGTCTCTGCCAGGTTTTGGTGTCAGGATGATGCTGGCCTCATAAAATGAATTAGGGAGGATTCCCTCTTTTTTCTATTGTTTGAAATAGTTTCAAAAGGAATGGTATCATCTCCTCTTTGTACCTCTGGTAGAATTTGGCTGTGAATCTGTCTGGTCCTGGACTTTTTTTTGCTTGATAGGCTATTAATTACTGCCTCAATTTTAGAACTTGTTATTAGTCTATTCAGGGATTTGACTCCTTCCTGGTTTAGTCTTGGGAGGGTGTATGTGTCTAGGAATTTATCCATGTCTTCTAGATTTCCTAGTTTATTTGCATAGAGGTGTTTATAATATTCTATGTTAGTAGTTTGTATTTCTGTGAGATTGGTGGTGATATCCCCTTTATTATTTTTTATCGTGTCTATTGGATTCTTCTCTCTTTTATTCTTTATTAGTCTTGCTAGCAGTCTATCTATTTTGTTGATCTTTTCAAAATACAAGCTCCTAGATTCATTGATTTTTGGATGGTTTTTCATGTCTCTGACTCCCTCAGTTCTGCTCTGATCTTAGTTATTTCTTGTCTTCTGCTAGCTTTTGAATGTGTTTGCTCTTGCTTCTCTAGTTCTTTTAATTGTGATGTTAGGGTGTCAATTTTAGATCTCGCCTGCTTTCTCTTGTGGGCATTTAGTGCTATAAATTTCCATCCACACACTGCTTTAAGTGTGTCCCAGAGATTCTGGTACATTGTGTCTTTATTCTCATTGGTTTTAAAGAACATCTTTATTTCTGCCTTAATTTTGTTATTTACCCAGTAGGCATTCAGGAGCAGGTTGTTCAGTTTCCATGTAGTTGTGCAGTTTTGAGTGAGTTTCTTAATCCTGAGTTCTCTGCACTGTGGTCTGAGAGACAGTTTGTTATGATTTCTGTTCTTTTGCATTTGCTGAGGAGTGTTTTACTTCCAATTGTTCATTCAATTTTAGAATAAGTGCTATGTGATGCTGAGAAGAATGTATATTCTGTTGATTTGGGGTGGAGAGTTCTGTAGATGTCTATTAGGTCTGCTTGGTCTGGAGCTGAGTTCAAGTCCTGGATATCCTTGTTAATTTTCTGTCTCGTTGATCTGTCTCATATTGACAGTGGGGTGTTAAAGTCTCCCACCATTATTGTGTGGGAGTCTAAGTCTCTTTGTAGGTCTCTAAGAATTTGCTTTATGAATCTGAGTGCTCCTGTATTGGGTGCATATATATTTAGTATAGTAAGCTTTTCTTGTTGCATTGATCCATTAACCATTGTGTAGTGCCCTTCTTTGTCTCTTTTGATCTTTGTTTGTTTAAAGTCTGTTTTATCAGAGACTAGGATTGCAACCCCTGCTTTTCTTCGCTTTCCATTGGCTTGGTAAAGCTTCCTCCATCCTTTTATTTTGAGCCTATGTGTGTCTTTGCACATGAGATGGGTCTCAATACAGCACATTAATGGGTCTTGATTCTTTATCTAATTTGCCACTGTATGTCTTTTAATTGGGGCATTTAGCCCGTTTACATTTAAGGTTAATATTTTTTTTTTTATTATTATACTTTAAGTTCGAGGGTACATGTGCATAAAGTGCAGGTTTGTTACATATGTATACTTGTGCCATGTTGGTGTGCTGCAACCATCAACTCGTCAGCACCCATCAACTCGTCATTTACATCAGGTATAACTCCCAATGCAATCCCTCCCCCCTCCCCGTGATAGGCCCCGGTGTGTGATGTTCCCCTTCCCGAATCCAAGTGATCTCATTCTTCAGTTCCCACCTATGAGTGAGAACATGCGGTGTTTGGTTTTCTCCTCTTGCGATAGTTTGCTGAGAATGATGGTTTCCAGGTGCATCCATGTCCCTACAAAGGACACAAACTCATCCTTTTTTATGGCTGCATAGTATTCCATGGTGTATATGTGCCACATTTTCTTAATCCAGTCTCTCACTGGTGGACATTTGGGTTGATTCCGAGCCTTTGCTATTGTGAATAGTGCCGCAATAAACATACGTGTGCATGTGTCTTTATAGCAGCATGATTTATAATCCTTTGGGTATATACCCAGTAATGGGATAGCTGGGTCATATGGGACTTCTAGTTCTAGATCCTTGAGGAATCACCATACTGTTTTCCATAATGGTTGAACTAGTTTACAATCCCACCAACAGTGTAAAAGTGTCCCTATTTCTCCACATCCTCTCCAACACCTGTTGTTTCCTGTCATTTTAATGATTGCCATTCTAACTGGTGTGAGATGGTATCTCACTGTATTTGCATATCTCATCTCATTTGCATTTCTCTGATGGCGAGGGATGATGAGCATTTTTTCATGTGTCTGTTGGCTGTATGAATGTCTTCTTTTGAGAAATGTCTGTTCATATCCTTTGCCCACTTTTTGATGGGATTGTTTGTTTTTTTCTTGTAAATTTGTTTCAGTTCTTTGTAGGTTCTGGATATTAGCCCTTTGTCAGATGAGTAGATTGCAAAAATTTTCTCCCATTCTGTAGGTTGCCTGTTAACTCTGATGGTAGTTTCTTTTGCTGTGCAGAAGCTCTTTAGTTTAATTAGATCCCATTTGTCAATTTTGGCTTTTGTTGCCATTGCTTTTGGTGTTTTAGACATGAAGTCCTTGCCCATGCCTATGTCCTGAATGGTATTACCTAGGTTTTCTTCTAGGGTTTTTATGGTTTTAGGTCTAACATTTAAGTCTCTAATCCATCTTGAATTAATTTTCGTATAAGGAGTAAGGAAAGGATCCACTTTCAGCTTTCTACTTATGGCTAGCCAATTTTCCCAGCACCATTTATTAAATAGGGAATCCTTTCCCCATTTCTTGTTTCTCTCAGGTTTATCAAAGATCAGATGGCCATAGATTTGTGGTATTATTTCTGAGGGCTCTGTTCTGTTCCATTGGTCTATATCTCTGTTTTGGTACCAGTACCATGCTGTTTTGGTTACTGTAGCCTTGTAGTATAGTTTGAAGTCAGGTAGTGTGATGCCTCCGGCTTTGTTCTTTTGACTTAGGATTGTCTTGGCAATGCGGGCTCTTTTTTGGTTCCATATGAACTTTAAAGCAGTTTTTTCCAATTCGGTGAAGAAACTCATTGGTAGCTTGATGGGGATGGCATTGAATGTATAAATGACCTTGGGCAGTATGGCCATTTTCACGATATTGATTCTTCCTATCCATGAGCATGGTATGTTCTTCCATTTGTTTGTGTCCTCTTTTATTTCACTGAGCAGTGGTTTGTAGTTCTCCTTGAAGAGGTCCTTTACATCCCTTGTAAGTTGGATTCCTAGGTGTTTTATTCTCTTTGAAGCAATGTGAATGGAAGTTCATTCATGATTTGGCTCTCTGCTTGTCTGTTACTGGTGTATAAGAATGCTTGTGATTTTTGCACATTAATTTTGTATCCTGAGACTTTGCTGAAGTTGCTTATCAGCTTAAGGAGATTTTGGGCTGAGACAATGGGGTTTTCTAAATATACAATCATGTCATCTGCAAACAGGGACAATTTGACTTCTTCTTTTCCTAACTGAATACCCTTGATTTCTTTCTCTTGCCTGATTGCCCTAGCCAGAACTTCCAACACTATGTTGAATAGGAGTGGTGAGAGAGGGCATCCCTGTCTTGTGCCAGTTTTCAAAGGGAA
>NC_045438.1:88880353-88899163 GCF_002776525.5 Piliocolobus tephrosceles
TGGCCTCATAAAATGAGTTAGGGAGGATTCCCTCTTTTTCTATTGATTGGAATAGTTTCAGAAGGAATGGTACCAGCTCCTCCTTGTACCTCTGGTAGAATTCAGCTGTGAATCCATCTGGTCCTGGGCTTTTTTTGGTGGGCAGGCTATTAATTGTTGCCTCAATATCAGAGGCTGCTATTGGTCTATTCAGGGATTCAACTTCTTCCTGGTTTAGTCTTGGAAGAGTGTACGCGTCCAGGAAATTATCCATTTCTTCTAGATTTTCTAGTTGATTTGCGTAGAGGTGTTTATAGTATTCTCTGATGGTAGTTTGTATTTCTGTGGGGTCGGTGGTGATATCCCCTTTATCATTTTTTATTGCGTCTATTTGATTCCTCTCTCTTTTCTTCTTTATTAATCTTGCTAGCGGTCTGTCAATTTTGTTGATCTTTTCAAAAAACCAACTCCTGGATTCATTGATTTTTTGGAGGGTTTTTTGTGTCTCTATCTCCTTCAGTTCTGCTCTGATCTTAGTTATTTCTTGCCTTCTGCTAGCTTTTGAATGTGTTTGCTCTTGCCTCTCTAGTTCTTTTAATTGTGATGTTAGAGTGTCAATTTTAGATCTTTCCTGCTTTCTCTTGTGGGCACTTAGTGCTATAAATTTCCCTCTACATACTGCTTTAAATGTGTCCCAGAGATTCTGGTATGTTGTATCTTTGTTCTCATTGGATTCAAAGAACATCTTTATTTCTGCTTTCATTTCGTGATGTACCCAGTAGTCATTCAGGAGCAGGTTGTTCAGTTTCCATGTAGTTGAGCGGTTTTGATTGAATTTCTTAGTCCTGAGTTCTAGTTTGATTGCACTGTGGTCAGAGAGACAGTTTGTTATAATTTCTGTTCTTTTACATTTGCTGAGGAGTGCTTTACTTCCAATTATGTGGTCAATTTTGGAATAAGTGTGATGTGGTGCTGAGAAGAATGTATATTCTGTTGACTTGGGGTGGAGAGTTCTATAGATGTCTATTAGGTCCGCTTGGTGCAGAGATGAGTTCAATTCCTGGATATCCTTGTTAACTTTCTGTCTCGTTGATCTGTCTAATGTTGACAGTGGAGTGTTGAAGTCTCCCATTATTATTGTATGGGAGTCTAAGTCTCTTTGTAAGTCTCTAAGGACTTGCTTTATGAATCTGGGTGCTCCTGTATTAGGTGCATATATATTTAGGATAGTTAGCTCTTCCTGTTGGATTGATCCCTTTACCATTATGTAATGGCCTTCTTTGTCTCTTTTGATCTTTGATGGTTTAAAGTCTGTTTTATCAGAGACTAGGATTGCAACCCCTGCTTTTTTTTGTTCTCCATTTGCTTGGTAGATCTTCCTCCATCCTTTTATTTTGAGCCTATGTATGTCTCTGCATGTTAGATGGGTCTCCTGAAGACAGCAGACTGATGGGTCTTGACTCTTTATCCAGTTTGCCAGTCTGTGTCTTTTAATTGGAGCATTTAGTCCATTTACATTTAAGGTTAATATTGTTATGTGTGATCTTGATCCTGCCATTATGATATTAACTGGTTATTTTGCTCATTAGTTGATGCAGTTTCTTCCTAGGCTCGATGGTCTTTACATTTTGGCATGTTTTTGCAGTGGCTGGTACCGGTTGTTCCTTTCCATGTTTAGGGCTTCCTTCAGGGTCTCTTGTAAGGCAGGCCTGGTGGTGACAAAATCTCTAAGCATTTGCTTATCTGTAAAGAATTTTATTTCTCCTTCACTTATGAAACTTAGTTTGGCTGGATATGAAATTCTGGGTTTAAAATTCTTTTCTTTAAGAACGTTGAATATTGGCCCCCACTCTCTTCTGGCTTGTAGAGTTTCTGCCGAGAGATCTGCTGTCAGTCTGATGGGCTTCCCTTTGTGGGTAACCCGACCTTTCTCTCTGGCTGCCCTTAAGATTTTTTCCTTCATTTCAACTTTGGTGAATCTGGCAATTATGTGTCTTGGAGTTGCTCTTCTGGAGGAGTATCTTTGTGGCGTTCTCCATATTTCCTGAATTTGAATGTTGGCCTGCCCTGCTAGGTTGGGGAAGTTCTCCTGGATGATATCCTGTAGAGTGTTTTCCAATTTGGTTCCATTTTCCCCCTCACTTTCAGGCACCCCAATCAGACGTAGATTTGGTCTTTTGACATAATCCCATACTTCTTGCAGGCTTTGTTCATTTCTTTTTCTTCTTTTTTCTTTTGGTTTCTCTTCTCGCTTCATTTCATTCATTTGATCCTCAATCGCTGATACTCTTTCTTCCAGTTGATCGGGTCGGTTACTGAAGCTTGTGCATTTGTCACGTATTTCTCGTGACATGGTTTTCATCTCTGTCATTTCGTTTATGACCTTCTCTGCATTAATTAGTCTAGCTGTCAATTCTTCCACTTTTTTTTCAAGATTTTTAGTTTCTTTGCGCTGGGTACGTAATTCCTCCTTTAGCTCTGAGAGGTTTGATGGACTGAAGCCTTCTTCTCTCATCTCATCAAAATCATTCTCTGACCAGCTTTGATCCGTTGCTGGCGATGGGCTGTGCTCCTTTGCAGGAGGAGATGCGCTCTTATTTTTTGAATTTCCAGCTTTTCTGCCCTGCTTTTTCCCCATCTTTGTGGTTTTATCTGTCACTGGTCTTTGATGATGGTGACGTACTGATGGGGTTTTGATTTAGGTGTCCTTCCTGTTTGATAGGTTTCCTTCTGACTGTCAGGACCCTCAGCTATAGGTCTGTTGGAGATTGCTTGAGGTCCACTCCAGACCCTGTTTGCCTGGGTATCAGCAGCAGAGGTTGCAGAAGATAGAATATTGCTGAACAGCGAGTGCACCTGTCTGATTCTTGCTTTGGAAGCTTCCTCTCAGGGGTGTACTCCACCCTGTGAGGTGTGGGGTGTCAGACTGCCCCTAGTGGGGGATGTCTCCCAGTTAGGCTACTCAAGGGTCAGTGACCCACTTGAGCAGGCAGACTGCCCCTTCTCAGATCTCAACCTCCGTGTTGGGAGATCCCCTGCTCTCTTCAAAGCTGTCAGACAGAGTCGTTCGCGTTTCACAGGCTTCTACTCCTTTAGCTGAGCCCTGTCCCCAGAGGCGCAGTCTACAGAGACAGGCAGGTTTCCTTGAGCTGCTGTGAGCTCCACCCAGTTCCAGTTTCCCAGCGGCTTTAGTTACCTACTTAAGCCTCAGCGATGGCGGGCGCCCCTCCCCCAGCCTCGCTGCTGCCTTGCGGTTAGATTGCCGCAGACTGCTGTGTTAGCAAGGAGAGAGGCTCCGTGGGCGTGGGACCCTCCCGGCCAGGTGTGGGATACAATCTCCGGTGTGCCGGTGTTACAGCGCAGTATTGGGGTGGGAGTTACCCGATTTTCCAGGTGTTGTGTGTCTCAGTTCCCCTGGCTAGGAAAAGGGACTCCCTTCCCCCTCGCGCTTCCCAGGTGAGGCGATGCCTCACCCTGCTTCAGCTCTCGCTGGTTGGGCTGCAGCAGCTGACCAGCACCGATTGTCCGGCACTCCCGAGTGAGATGACCCCAGTACCTCAGTTGAAAATGCAGAAATCGCCGGTCTTCTGTGTCGCTCGCGCTGGGAGTTGGAGACTGAAGCTGCTCCTATTCGGCCATCTTGCTCCGCCCTCTTCTCTAAAATTCTTTTCTTTAAGAATGTTGAATATTGGCCCCCACTCTCTCATGGCTTGTAGAGTTTCTGCCGAGAGATCTGCTGTTAGTCTGATGGGCTTCCCTTTGTGGGTAACCTGACCTTTCTCTCTGGCTGCCCTTAAGATTTTTTCCTTCATTTCAACTTTGGTGAATCTGGCAATTATGTGTCTTGGAGTTGCTCTTCTCGAGGAGTATCTTTGTGGCGTTCTCCATATTTCCTGAATTTGAATGTTGGCCTGCCCTACTAGGTTGGGGAAGTTTTCTTGGATGATATCCTGAAGAGTGTTTTCCAACTTGGTTTCATTTTCTCCCTCACTTTCAGACACCCCAATCAGACGTAGATTTGGTCTTTTTACATAATCCCATAATTCTTGCAGGCTTTGTTCATTTCTTTTTCTTCTTTTTTCTTTAGACTTCTCTTCTCATTTCATTTCATTCATTTGATCCTCAATCGCTGATACTCTTTCTTCCAGCTGATCGAGTTGGTTACTGAAGCTTGTGCATTTGTCATGTATTTCTCGTGTCATGGTTTTCATCTCTGTCAGTTCATTTATGGCCTTCTCTGCATTAATTAGTCTAGCTATCAATTCTTCCACTCTTTTTTCAAGATTTTTAGTTTCTTTGCGCTGGGTACATAATTCCTCCTTTAGCTCTGAGATGTTTGATGGACTGAAGCCTTCTTCTCTCATCTCGTCAAAGTCATTCTCCGTCCAGCTTTGATCCGTTGCTGGCGATGAGCTGCGTTCCTTTGGAGCGGGAGATGCGCTCTTATTTTTTGAATTTCCAGCTTTTCTGCCCTGCTTTTTCCCCATCTTTGTGGTTTTATCTGCCTCTGATCGTTGATGATGGTGACGTACTGATGGGATTTTGGTGTGGGTATCCTTCCTGTTTGTTAGTTTTCCTTCTAACAGTCAGGACCCTCAGCTGTAGGTCTGTTGGAGATTGCTAGAGGTCCACTCCAGACCCTGTTTGCCTGAGTGTCAGCAGCAGAGTCTGCAGAAGATAGAATACTACTGAACAGCGAGTGTACCTCTCTGATTCTTGCTTTGGAAGCTTCCTCTCAGGAGTGTACTCCACCGTGTGAGGTGTAGGGTGTCGGTCTGCCCCTAGTGGAGGATGTCTCCCAGTTAGGCTACTCAGGGGTCAGGGACCCACTTGAGCAGGCAGTCTGTCCCTTCTCAGATCTCAACCTCAGTGTTGGGAGATCCACTGCTCTCTTCAAAGCTGTCAGACAGAGTCGTTTGTGTCTGCAGAGGTTTCTGCTGCTTTTGTTGTTGTTGTTGTTGTTTAGCAGTGCCCTGTCCCCAGAGGTGGAGTCTACAGAAACTGGCACGCCTCCTTGAGCTGCTGTGAGCTCCACCCAGTTCGATCTTCCCAGGGCTTTGTTTACCTACTTAAGCCTCAGCAATGGCGGGCACCCCTCCCCAGCCTTGCTGCTACCTTGCAGTTAGATCGCAGACTGCTGTGCTAGCAATGAGGAAGGCTCCTCCGTGGGCATGGAACCCTCCTGGCCAGGTGTGGGATATAATCTCCTAGTGCGCCTGTTTGCTTAAAGCACAGTATTGGGGTGGGAGTTACCCGATTTTCCAGGTGTTGTGTGTCTCAGTTCCCCTGGCTAGGAAAAGGGATTCCCTTCCCCCTTGCACTTCCCAGGTGAGGTGATGCCTCGCCCTGCTTCAGCTCTTGCTGGTCAGGCTGCAACAGCTGACCAGCACCGATTGTCCGGCACTCCCTAGTGAGATAAACCCAGTACCTCAGTTGAAAATGCAGAAATCACCTGTCTTCTGTGTCACTCGCTCTGGGAGCTGGAGACTGGAGCTGTTCCTATTCGGCCATCTTGCTCCGCCCCTGTTAATATTGTTATGTTTGAATTTGAATCTGTCGTTATGATGCTAGCCGGTTAGTTGATGCAGTTTCTTCATAGCATCGATGGTCTTTACAATTTGGTATGTTTTTGCAGTGGCTGGTACTGATTTTTCCTTTCCATGTTTAGTGCTTCAGGATCTCTCGTAAGGCAGGCCTGGTGGTTACAAAATCTCTCAGCATTTGCTTGTCTGTAAAGGATTTTATTTCTCCTTTGCTTATGAATCTTAGTTTGGCTGGATATGAAATTCTAGATTGAAAGTTCTTTTCTTTAAGAATATTGAACATTGGCCCCCACTCTCTTCTGGCTTGCAGGATTTCTGCAGAGAGATGTACTGTTAGTCTGATGGGCTTCCCTTTGTGGGTAACCCGACCTTTCTCTCTGGCTGCCATTAACATTTTTTCCTTCATTTCAACCTTGGTGAATCTCACGATTATGTGTCTTAGGGTTGTTTTTCTCTTGAGGAGTATCTTTATGGTGTTCTCTGTATTTTCTGAATTTGAATGTTGACCTGCCTTGCTAGGTTGGGGAAGTTCTCCTGGATAATATCCTGAAGAGTGTTTTCCAACTTGGACCCATTCTCCCTATCACTTTCAAGAACACCAATCAAACGTAGATTTGGTCTTTTCACATAGTCCCATATTTCTTGAAGGCTTTACTCATTTCTTTTCACTCTTTTTTCTCTAATGTTGTCTTCTCACTTTATTTCATTGAATTGGTTTTCAGTCTCTGATATCCTTTCTTCTGCTTGATCGCTTTGGCTATTGATACTTGTTTATGTTTCACAAAGTTCTCGTGCTGTGTTTTTCAGCTCCATCAGATCATTTCTGTTCTTCTCTAAACTGGTTATTCTAGTAAGCCATTCGTCTAACTTTTTTTCAACATTCTTAGCTTTCTTGCATTGAGTTAGAACATGCTCCTTTAGCTCGGAGGAGTTTGTTATTACCCACATTCTGAAGCCTACTTCTGTCAATTTGTCAGACTCATTCTCCATCCAGTTTTGTTCCCTTGCTGGCGAGGAGTTGTGATCCTCTGGAAAAGAGGCATTCTGGTTTTTGGGATTTTCAGCCTTTTTGCCCTAGTTTCTCCCTATCTTCATGGATTTATCTACCTTTGGTCTTTGATGTTGGTGACCTTCGGATGAGGTCTCTGAGTGGATGTCCTTTTTGTTGATGTTGATACTATTCCTTTCTGTTTGTTAGTTGTACTTCTAACAGGCCCCTCTTCTGCAGGTATGCTGTAGTTTGCTGGAGGTCCACTCCAGACACTGTTCGCCTGGGTATCACTAGTGGAGGCTGCAGAACAGCAAAGATTGCTGTCTGTTCCTTCCTCTGGAAGCTTCATCCCAGAGGGGCTCCCGCCACATGCCAGTCAGAGCTCTCCTGTATGAGGTGTCTGTTGGCCCCTACTGGGAGGTGTCTCCCAGTCAGGAGGCAGGGGGGTCAGGGATCCACTTGAGGAGGCAGTCTGTCCCTTATTGGAGCTCAAACGCTGTGCTGTGAGAACCACTGCTCTTTTCAGAGCTGTCAGGCAGGGATGTTTAAGTCTGCTGAAGCCATGCCCACAGGTGCTCTGTCCCAGGGAGATGGGGGTTTTATCTATAAGTCCCTGACTGGAGCTGCTGCCTTTTTTTCAGAGATGGCCTGCCCAGAGAGGAGGAAAGTAGAGAGGCAGTCGGTCTTGCTGAGCTGTGGTGGGCTCCGCCCAATTCGAACTTCCCGGCAACTTTGTTTACACTGTGAGGGTAAAACCGCCTACTCAAGCCTCAGCAATGTCAGACTCCACTTCCCCCACCAAGCTCGAGTGTTTCAGTTCAACCTCAGACTGCTGTGCTAGCAGCAAGAATTTCAAGTCAATGGATCTGAGCTTCCTGGGCTCCACGCAGGTGGGACTTGCTGAGCTAGGCACCTGAGGGAATCTCCTGGTCTGCTGGTTCCGAAGACCACTGGAAAAGCACAGTATCTGGGCCGGAGTGTACTGTTTCTCCCAGTACAGTCTGTCATGGCTTCCGTTGGCTAGGAAAGGGAAATCTCCTGACCCCTTGAGCTTCCCTGGTGAGAATCAAGGTGAGCCCACCCTGCTTCGGCTCGCCCTCTGTGGGCTGCACCCACTGTCCAACCAGTCCCAGTGAGATGAACCGAGTACCTCAGTTGGAAATGCAGAAATCACTCACCTTCCACGTTGATCTTGCTGGGAGCTGCAGACTGGAACTGTTCTTATTCAGCCATCTTGCCAGCTAACCTGATATCTACAGTTATTGTCAATTTAAAAAATTAATTAAAAACAAAGAAACACAGCAACTTAGAATTTTGCAATACATTGTTATTAACTATAGTTACCATGCTGTGCAACAGACCTCAAAAAGTTATTTTTCCCCTCTAATTGAAACGTTGTACCCTTTGACCAGCATCTCCCCATCCTCACCTCCTACCCCACCCAGCCCCAGTAGTCACCATTCTACTCTGCTTCTATGAGTTTGACTTTTTTTGGATTTCACATATATGTGAGATGATTCAGAATTTTTATTTCTGTGCCTAGTGTATTTCAGTTAACATATTGTCTTCCAGGTTCAACCATGTTGTCTCAAATGACAGAACATCCTTCTTTTTAAGGCTAAATAGTATTCCATTGTGTATATATACACACCACATTTTCTGTATCTGTCTACTGATGGACACTTAGTTTGATTCCATACCTTGGTTATTGTGAATAGTGCTACAGTGAACATAGGAGTACTGATATATCTTCAATACACTGATTTCAAATCCTTTGCATATATATCCAGAAGCAAGATAGCTAGATCATTTGGTAGTTCTCCTTTATTAGAGTTTTGATAGCTTTGTGTATTATAGTAGAAGAACTTACTCTAATTGACACCCCATCTTGAAGATTTGATTCATTTCATATATGTAATAATGATTGCAAAGGTGGTTCTCTCCGTATTAAATTGTCTCCCTTCTCCAGCCTGGGTGACAGAGCAAGACTCCATCTCAAAAAAAAAAAAAAAAAAAAAAAAAATTGTCTCCCTTGTTCTCTTTTATGTTATTTATTGCACTTTTTTTTTTTTAAAGGATAGACTAGAGACTTTGGAAGGAGTCCTGAGGTTCAGAAGAAGAGGAAAGGTGTGGACATGTACAAGGAAATGAGAATTCAATGCACAGAAAGATAAATTTGTGCAAAGGCTTCTTTCTGACCCTTAAATAGACATCTTTAACAATAGATGCCCACAATTTTGTGGATGGAAAAAGTCATGGTCTTGTAGCAGTGATTACATGTGGTTTGTGTAGAAGCACTTGTTGGAAATCAAAATAATGTGTATATTAGTTGAAAAGTCACATGACCTATGTTTTTGAAGCAAAATATCTTGTTTGTTCTATTTAAAGTATTTTGGTTTTTTTGTTAATCCTCTTAGGTTTTAAGGAAATTTGTTTCTCATAGCCTGGTTGACAGCAGATTTCATCTCTGGATACGTCATTCAGATCTCCTCTGTAATGAGACATATGAGGGAGTGATGTTTTGTGATTTAGTGATATAGTAGTTAACCTTAGCTAATCTCTCATGTTAATTTAATTCTGTTAATTAATTTCCACTCATCACATACACATTCAATTTTGAAACTTAAAAGTTTTCTATAATTGATTCACAGAGCAGAGTTTTCAAACTCGTTAGTCTCAGGACCCCTTTACACTCTTAAAATTTATTGAGGCACCCCCAAAAGCTTTTATGTAGGTAGGTTATGTCTGTCAATATTTACTGTGTTAGAAATTAAAACTGAAATTCTTTCATATTTGTTTAATTTTAATTCATGTATTAGATTGATGGAAAAGTAATTGCTGGTTTTGCCATTAAAAGTAATGTAGTAAAAATGGCCAAACACAGTTGCTCATGCCTGTATTCATTCTCAGCGCTTTGGGAGACTGAGGTGGGCAGATCACTTGAGGTCAGGAGTTCAAGACCAGCCTGGGCAACATAGTGAAATCCCATCTCTACTGAAAATACAAAAATTAGCCTGGCATGGTGGCACTCACCTGTAATGTCAGCTACTCGGGGCTGGGGCAGGAGAATCACTTGAACCTGGCAGGCAGAGGTTGCAGTAAGCCGAATCATGAGACTGCAATCCAGCCTGGGCAACAAAGTGGGACTCTGTCTCAAAAAAAATGCAGTAAAAGTAAAAATATAAATATTAAAACCACTATATATTTACATAAATAAAATATTTTATGAAAAATACTACTCTCTGCTTCTATGAGTTTCACTTTTTTAGATTTCACATATAGGTGAAATCTTACAAACTTAGAAAAGTGGTACTGTTTTGCCATTTTTGCAAACCTCTTTAATATTAGGCTTAACAGAAGACAGCTGCATTCTCATATCTGCTTCTGCATTCGATATGTTGTAATAGCCCATGTCAGGTAGTTATTGGAAAATTCCATTGTGAGCACACTTGTGGGAAAATGAGTGTCTTAGTATTACTGTGAAGACAGTTTTGACATAGACCTTCTGAAAGGTTCTCTGGTATCCTTAGGAGTCCCCTGACCACACTGGAGGATGGGTGCTACAGCTGGGAAGTGGGCTGGCATGGCATGGGCAGCATCCATCACAGAGATTAAACTCCATTTCTTGGAGACCCCTTACACAGTTTCCAGTATCCAGTGACACTTTCTAAGAACATAAAGATGCTAATGGATGCTTTTGGCCAATGATAAAATTTAAAGTGTTTTCATTTGGAGATCAAAAAGGTTAACAAACATACTTTGTGAATAGACAATGACTTTTTTAAAGAAAAAAAGATATTTAGCAATGGATTAGACTGAGATGGAAGATTATATTGAACAATAAGAATATCGAGAGTGAACATAGTAGTGTGGTGCAGGTTGCAACCATCAGGGCTAGAGGAGGGTGACAATTTTGAGCAAAAGCCTATGACTACAAGAGACTGTAGCCTAGAACAGCACCCAGGCCTGCAAACAGTAGCCCCACAAAGGGGCAGGGCCTGGAGGGGTCCCCTTGCAACAAAGGTAAAGGGAGACATCACCTCTTAGTGATCATGTTCTCTGGTGTTAAACCACCCTTTGATACTAAATTCATCTCCAGATACCCAACATCCTTGTGATTCATCTTTCTTTTTCAGTGTATGAAACATCTTTGGGGTAAGTTAACTAATGTTATAATTTGTAATGGTATCTGTAAACCAGAACACAAAGTTAAACCTTATGGTCTGAAAAGTCTTATAAATGTGTCCCAAGGAAATTTGCAGTTTTTAAAAAATCATCCGTATTTTGGATCACGTGGATTTTGGCACTCTATTGAAAAACAGGAAATGCAGTTGTGACCATGCATGTAATATTTAGATGTAAATTTGGGACCAGATTTTTAGAAAACCTGTCTCTTACGGAAAAAAATTGAAGATTCAGAGATGAAAGGAGCATTTTGTTAAGAACAGAAAAACAAGGGTAGCTGGGTGTGGCGGTTCATGCCTACATATAATCCCAGCACTTAAGAGGTCAAGACAGGCAAATCGCTTGAGCCCAGGAGTTCAGCACCATCCTGGGCAACTTGGCAAAACCCTGTCTCTAAAGAAAATGCAAAAATTATCCAGGCGTAGTGGCGTGCATCTGTGGTCCCAGCCACTCAGGAGGCTGAGGTGGGAGCATTGCTTGAGCCTGGCAAATTGAGGTTGCAGTGAGCCAGAATTGTATCACTGCACTCCAGCCTGGGTGACAGTAAGGA
The DNA here is from genome assembly GCF_002776525.5 of Piliocolobus tephrosceles. Classification (NCBI taxonomy): domain Eukaryota; kingdom Metazoa; phylum Chordata; class Mammalia; order Primates; family Cercopithecidae; genus Piliocolobus; species Piliocolobus tephrosceles. The sequence continues at coordinate 88,891,602 of NC_045438.1, forward strand.
CTCTTTCAGAAAGAAAGAACAAGAAAAGGCAGGCAGGCAGGCAGGAAGGAAGGAAGGAAGGGGGAAGAGAGGGAGTGAGGAAGGAAGGAACGAAAAGAGAAAGAAAAAGGAAAGAAAGAAAGAAAGGGAAGGAGGGGAAGGAAGGAGAGAGAAAAGAAAGAGAAAAAAGCAAAGACAGAAAGAGAAAAGGGAGGGAGGAAGGAAGGAGAGAGAGAGAAAAGAGAGAGAAAAAAGCAAAGACAGAGAAAAGGGAGGGAGGAAGGAAGGAGAGAAAACAGAAAGAAGTAAAGAAATAAAAGAAAGAAGAAGGAAGTAAGGAGAGGAAGGTGAGAAAAAGAGAAGGAAAGAGGAAGACGGAAAGGAAAGAGAGAGGAAGAAGGAAAGAAAGAGAAAGAAAAGGAAAAAATGAAAGAAAGAAAAAGGAAGGAAGGAGAGAAAAAGAGGAAAGAAAGGAAAAAAAGATAACAAAGGAAGGAAAGAGAGAAAGAAATGGAAGGAAGGAAAGAGGGAGGGAGGAAGGAAAGAAAAAGGAAAGAAGAAAGTAAGGAAGACAAAAGGAAATAAAAGAAAGAAGAAAGGAAAGAAAGGAAAGAAAGAGAAAGAAAGAAGAAAAAGGTGTAGTTGCTATTTGAGTTCAGAACAAAATATATGACTTACTGGTTATGTTGTTAATTAATACATTAGTTCACTATAGAACCACGTTTTTAATTTAACTTTCTTGTCATTATTAAGGGTATTGTCAATGTTACTGATAAATAACCTACAACACTTTTTAACATACATGTCTAAGAATGAACTCATTATCTTTTTGCCAACCCTAATCTTTCTGTCTTGGTCAGTGGTGTCACCATCTACCCAGTCTCCCAAACCAGAAGTTCAGGGAACAGAATACCCTCAACTCTTCTCTCCTATATTCAAAGGCCCCTAAGTATAGTAAACATTCAGCTCTCTGAATCTCTCACAAGGTGTCCTCTCTTGCCTTTCTCTCTGCCTTTTCCTTACGACAGCTGCTCCAGCAGTCTCTGTATTGGGCACTTTTGCTTCTAGTCTAATCCCCACTCAAACCACCCCAGTGCAGCCTAAATAGTGCTTTCAGAAGGTTTCCTTCTCAAAATTCCCATTTGATCACATTTACCTGACTTAAAACCTGTATCAATTCGTAGTAATCTAAAGGTTACAGTCCAAGCACTCTAGCATACAATTCGAAATCCTTCCAAAAGGTGGTCCAAGTCTAGCTTGGAAGCTTTGTTTCTTGCCATTCTTGGCCACTAAGAGGCGCCAACCTCCTACAGCAGCAAATTTTAAATACTGTGTTTAGGATACTAAACACAGTGGCATAGTGATATACTAGCTTCTACCAAAAACCAAACTTTAATCTGGGGGTATGTGCAGGAGAGAGATGCTACTGTATGGGAGCCAATGACTGCCCACACATAGCCATCATGTGGCTCCAGGACATCTGCTCATGGAGCCACATCAGTCACATACTAGTCTACATAAAGTGGCACAACTGCACGTTTGTTGGGTACAACAGTGTCACATATTTCCCCAGGCCACGAAGAACGCCTCTTAAAGTAAATGGTCCATGTACAGTGGCAGAGTACTAAACTCAGTTCTGTCTCAAAAATAACCCATTTTTATTTTTAGGTAATTGCTTGATAAAGTGGTACTTTTGTTTAGCAGTAGAATGTTGGCATTAAGTAAGTCCTGGTTTTTAAAAGAAAAAAGTAAAATAAACTGCATTTTTGCAGGTATTGCAGAGGAAAAAATTTTAATTTAAAAGTTCTGTCTTCTAAGATTGTTAGCTGCAAAATTTTCTAACTTATCCATTTAAAATAGGCTTAAGGAGAAAAAAAGGCATATGTCCTCCTAGATCTCTCTCTAGGGTATAGCAGTAAATTCTTTTCTTCTGTTTCCTGAGATTTATATTGCTTTGTGATCTGGAGTTAGTAGCAGTAGTTTAAATTCTAAGTAAAGCAAAATTGCAGAGTCTTGACTTTTTTTTTTTTTTTTTTTTTTTTATACTTTAAGTTCTAGGGTACATGTGCATAACGTGCAGGTTTGTTACATATGTATACTTGTGCCATGTTGGTGTGCTGCACCCATCAACTCGTCAGCACCCATCAATTCATCATTTATATCAGGTATAACTCCCCAATGCAATCCCTCCCCACTCCCCCCTCCCCATGATAGGCCCCAGTGTGTGATGTTCCCCTTCCCGAGTCCAAGTGATCTCATTGTTCAGTTCCCACCTATGAGTGAGAACATGTGGTGTTTGGTTTTCTCTTCTTGTGATAGTTTGCTGAGAATGATGGTTTCCAGCTGCATCCATGTCCCTACAAAGGACGCAAACTCATCCTTTTTGACTCTTATCAATTAATAGGAGAGGAAGGGCTGGTCAACGAAATGCACCTGTAACAGAAAGAGGTCTCTCTTCCTTACCTTCCAGAAGCCGCTAGTACTCTGGGTATTAGATTACTCTGGAGATTCCCGGATTGCTTAGCTGGCTGAGAAGAGGTAGGCTCCATAATGGACAGTTCTTAGAAAATGTATTGTGAGCTATACCACAAACTCTGGTAAGCTGAAGTTTGGGAGAAACATAATGGTGGGGAGGGGAGGATGTCTAGTTTCAGAGAACAAAATTTGCACCAGCACACACACTTACCTTAGTTCTACAGGGACACATGATTGTTGATCTCTGCTCTTAGGAAATTACAGTGTGTCTTTCACAAACATAAGGCAAAACAGAATGCAACTAATTTATTATATGCAACTATTGGTTGTCTTAGGTAACTTTTGCAATTTTAGAATACTAATTACAATGATCAGCACATTATATTTGGTCAACATTTGCTCTCTACAGGCAGTCCACTATGATTAGACAACTAAGGTATTTTATTCTACATCCTGAACTTTTTCCATTATACCAGAGTTGCTATGTCTATCTCCTAGCACTGTATATATGCATAAATTGGGTGCAGCTGTTTGACAACTTTCAAAGTTTCAATAACACACATTAGCCTTCAAAATACTTTTTACCCTGAAGAATGAGAAAAATATTGGGGTAAGGTTTTTTCCTCAATTTTTGAGGCTACAATTTCATTTGAGCCTAAAAACAAGTCAATTCCATTGACCACTGATGTTTCTCTTATTTTAAACGAGACTTTAATAAAATGTCAAGCCATTTTCATGCAAATTTTTCTATCATGTAATGCCTTTCAAAACTCATACTGATCATGATTTTATATTGATTTTTCAGTCATCATTATAAACATAACATATATAGCTATGATTTCACAGGCTAATATGGCTCACAGAGCTACTTGCCCAAACTTAATAGCTCCAAACTACTAAAATTTTATAGTTCCTATATATCTGGGGGGTTTTAAAATAGTTTAATAGTTTGTCTACATCCTCCTTCTCTTATCAGCTGTCACTTCTTGGGACTGTTGGACTTGCCTCAGTAGCAGCCTTCTCATTATAGTTCCAGAAATCAGATTACCAAACTTGTTAAGATTATTTCTAGAGTAAAAGTAATTTTGTGGCATCTATGTCGGTTATTCAGAAGATACATTGTATAGCTTATTTTTTTTTTGTTACATTTTAGATACTTGAAATCATCAGAAAAGGAAGTTCTAGATAAGTGAGATGTTGTGTGGTATATTACAAATTACTAATGAAATTAAATGGAAAATATAATAGAGAAGAGTAAGGAAAATAAGTGTTAATTAGGCTGAGCAAAAGCCCAGAGGAACTTTCCAAACTCATCTGTGTTCGGTTGTGTGAACAGTTTTCAAAGTATTCCTCTTATCTATGCTGCATGTGAGAGTGGACACACACTTCAGTATAATATGAGCACGCACAGAAGATTTCAATAACACAAACACAAGTTCATACTAGTTGAATACGAGTAAACATTTACAAATATAAAGTGAAATATGATCATACAGTCTCAGTTTGGTAAACTGTGTAAACTCAGTTGGTAAAACCACACAGGGAGGCAATGATAGGTCCTATGATAGATTGATTACAATGTGGATCAAAGTAGATATTCTAAGTAAGTGGTCAATTTATCCTCAGTGCTTGAGAAAAGTGAATGGATGTTAAGGTGTTATTGGAAATTTTTAAATATTACTAAGGCAAAAAGACTTTGGTGACAGGTTTTGAGGCAGAGATTGTCTGATTAAATATTTACATGGCAGAGGAGAGGATAAGGTGTAGCTACAGAAGGTTGGCACTTGTCTGAAGGCAATTTTTATCAGAAACATACATGAGCCAGCAGAGAATGTGTCAAATATCTAATTCCTTAAGTCACATGCTATAGTGTATTCCAATACTAAAATTCTCATTACAAGAAAATATTCCCATTATCTAAATATTTGGCTATATCTTTAATATGATACATGATTAAGACAATACCTATAGTATTTTGGAGCTTTAGCATATAGCATACAGTAAGTAAAGCCCTGAAAGAGTAAGCCTCAATGAATACTTGGTGATAAGTTTAAGCACGTATCGATCGCTGCCTCTGTGCCAGGTACTGGTACTTGAAATAATGATGATGAAAGTTAGGAAAAAGAGATTGGTTGTCCTGAGCTGCCATTCATACCCCTTTGCCTAGTTTCTCTAGTGACACATGCTTATGAATTCCCTGGGTCTGGCCCAAGGTGCAACTTGTAGGTTTAGAAGTTTAATGCAACTTGTAGGTTTAGATACATGTTATGGACTCTGTGTTTGTGTCCCACACCCACCCCTAAAAATGTCACATGCTGAATTTCTAACCCCCAATTGTGATGGTATTTGCAAATGCGGCCTTTGGGAGGTAACTGAAGTTAAATGAGGTAATAAGGATGGGACCCTCATGATGGGATTAGTGTCTTTATAAGACGAAAAAAAAAGAGAGAGTCTGCTCTCTCTCTCTGTCATCCTGCTTGTGCACAAAGAAGAGATCACAGGAGCATACCATGAGATGGCAGCCACTTCAAGACAAGAGGTCTCAGAATGAAACTTCCCTGATTTTGGACTTCCCAGCCTCCAGTGTTGTGAGAATTAAATGTCTGTTGTTTCAACCACCCAGTGTGTAGTGTTTTGTTATGGCAACTAAGACACCTCCTTACCTGTGGGTAAACAAACTAGACCATATCGGGATCATAAGTCATTTTGTCCACTATGTTCTAGACAGTTTAGCTAACTGGATCAAATCATCAGCTTTTAACTACAGAAAGGAAGAAGCAGGGAATTTCCCTCCCTAGATTTTATAAGTAGAAAAGAAAACCATCTGAGGATGGTTTTTCCCCTCAGTGGACTAGTGAATCAATAAAAACATGTGGGAGGGCACAGTGACTCTCACCCGTCATCCCAGCACTTTGGGAGGCCGAAGCAGAAGGATCACTTGAGCCCGGGAGTTAGAGACCAACCTGGGCAACAAAGCAAGACCACATCTCTACAAAAAAACTTAAAGAATTAGCCTGGCATGATGGCACTTGTCTGTAGTCCCAGTTACTTGGGAGGCTGAGGCAGGAGGATCTCTTGAGTCCAGGAGGAAGGCTTCAGGGAGCCATGATCACTCCACTGTGCTATAGCCTGGGCAACAGAGAAATGTTATTAAAATTTTACTTTAATAAAAATTAAAACTTGTGAATCTGCTTGTCGATCAATGGTATTTGACGAGGACATGATTTCACCACCAATTAGACTAAAATCTCCTAAATATCTCTGAACCTAACGATTTGGCCATTGAAGAAAGAGCACTGACCTAGTTGCAAAAAGCAGTTTATTACAAAGGCTCCTCTGTTAATTAAGGAAAGATGTTTTTGCTGATCATTTTTAGTAAAAGTAGTTTTATTAAAGTACTTTTGAAGTCTGGCAGGTACTTTAAAAATCAGTAGCCAAAAAAGTATTTGTTATTGGGAAACCACACTGAAGAATAATGATGCTAATTCTAGGTTCTTTATAGCTATAGAGCCACATTCTTGTAATATCCAGTGCTTGGTCCAACTGCCTTATCCCAATAGTCTTGATTAATAATCACAGTTCATGTTTGATGAGAGTAAATAACCTGATTTACTAACATAAGGACAAAAACTTATGAGTAATTAAAAAGGTCAACATTGGAATAAAATGCAAGACATACACAATATAATTTTTACACTATGTAACAATAACTTATGGTAAGTTATACTTCTGAATTAATTTTAATAATTAAACAATAAGTGGTGAAAAATTTTCTTATCACTGGACAACCACTTGCAGAGAATGTGACCGAAGGGGATTAAAACTTAAAGTATAGGGTTAAAGTAGATGATCTTTTATAGTCTCTTCTTATCCTGAGATTCTTTCTATGAAATAGGAATTGAAAAGAATTATTCTATCTACAAGTAAGAAAGGTAAAAATGTGTCCAGAACTCTGATCTTGGTTATTGCTATGGTCTGAATGTTTACGTCCCCACAAAGTTTGTATGTTGAAACCTAACTCCAAAGGTGATAGTATTGAGAGACAGGGCATGAGGGAGATGATTAGGTCATGAGGGCTCCTGCCTCATAACTGGAATTAATTCTCTTATAAAAGGGGCTTACGTAAGCTTGGGTGCCCCTTCCACTACATGAGGACACAACAAGAAGGTGCCATCTATGAGGAATGGACCTTCATCAGACACTAAATCTATTGATGACTTCATCTTGGACTATCCAGCCTTCAGAACTGTGAACAATAAATTTCTATCATTTAAGAGTTCCCTAAGATATTTTGTTACGGCCACCTAAATGGACTAAGACAATCAAACATTATCTAAATGTTTTTCAAAATAAACATTGGTTTAACTAAGAAGCATATCAAAAAGGAAAAAATTGTTCAGTTGCTTCTGCCCACACACATTTTGTTTGAACAAGAAAAAAACATAAATAAAATGTGTTATTTAGATAAAGAGGGAATGCCACAATTTTAAATTTCAGTTGTTTTGAAAATTGTTATTTGAAATCCACCATTGTTAAGATTCCCAAGACAGTAAGTCGGTACAGTCCTTCGCACACAGTAGACATGTATGCATGTCTACTAAGTATGGTTGTTTAGCTAAGTGAGTTCAATCTAGTTCTCAATTTCAAATCTGATAAACATAAGAGAAAAAGTATATGAAGCAAAACTTTCTGGTTAATGCAATATATTTTAGTGTTCCTAAATAGGTCATATAAGATTCAGGATTCACTTGGAAAAGAAAAGTGCATGACAGAATAAAAAAAAAAGCAAAACAAAAAACCTCTAGCCAGGCATGCTAATGCATGCCTGTTATCCCAGCTACTTCTAAGGTTGAGGAGGGAGGATCTATTGAGCTCAGGAGTTCAAGGCTGCAGTGAGCTGTAATTGTGCCACTGCACTCCAACCTGGGCGACAGAGCAAGACTGTTTCTGAAAAGAAAAAAAGAAAAAGTCTCTGCAAATTAAACAAGCTCAATTTTATATTTTTGAAAAGTATATTGGACAATGATTTTAAGAATTATATATATAATGAATATGTACTTAGAATTTAACCTTCAGTGCCAAACTATTTTTTTTTTTTTTTTTTTTTT
>NC_045438.1:88899263-88916508 GCF_002776525.5 Piliocolobus tephrosceles
TTTTTTTTTTTTGAGACGGAGTCTCACTCTGTCGCCCAGGCTGGAGTGCAGTGGCTGGATCTCAGCCCACTGCAAGCTCTGCCTCCCAGGTTCACGCCATTCTCCTGCCTCAGCCTCCCGAGTGGCTGGGACTACAGGCGCCCACCACCTCGCCCGGCTAGTTTTTTGTATTTTTTAGTAGAGACGGGGTTTCACCATGTTAGCCAGGATGGTCTCGATTTGCTGACCTCGTGATCCGCCCATCTCGGCCTCCCAAAGTGCTGGGATTACAGGCTTGAGCCACCGCGCCCGGCCCAAACTATTTTACTAAGCACCCAAAGGTATTCTAAACTTACTCAAATCCTAGGAGTTATATTCAAAGACTCAAAGACGAAGATTCTGTGTATGTCTTTGTGTGTTTGCAAGTGTGTAAGTATGCAAAACTGACCTTGGAACATTTTTGTTTCTGTGATCACATAGATGTTTTTCCCCAAAAAAATACTGAGCAAAATTTTTGAGTCAATAACCGTATTCCACTGGAAAAAATAATAATATACTACTCAGTGAAATGTGCTTGGAATTAAATCAAATCATTAAAAAAATAAAATGGTAGTTAATACTTGCTGAAATCCTGTATACAAAACACATATGGCTGCACATGGTGGCTCAAATTTGTAATCTCAACACTTTAATGCCAAAGCGGGAGGATCATTTGAGGCCAGGAGTTTGAGACCAGCCTGGTCAATGTAGCAAGACTCTATCTCTACTTCAATTAAATAAAAATTACAAAAGCATATATACAGATACAGTAAGAGTTACAGCTAATTTATTTTTTAAATTTTTATGGAATTATTTTTAAGAGGTTCACATTATAAAAGAATCTGCATGTCCAGGTGCAGCGGCTCATGCCTGTAATCCCAGCACTTTGTGAGGCCGAGGCAGGTGGATCAACCAAGGTCAGGAGTTCGAGACCAGCTTGACCAATATGGTGAAATCGCATCTCTACTAAAAATACAAAAATTAGCCAAGCGTGGTGGCACACACCTGTAGTCCCAGCTTCTCTGGAGGCTGAGATAGTAGAATTGCTTGAACCCAGGAGACAGAGATTGCAGTGAGCCGAGATCACACCACTGCACTTCAGCCTAGGCAAGAGAGCCAGACTCCATCTCAAAAAAAAAAAAAAAAAATCTGCACTTGTACTGAATTTCTGCTGTTTTGAACATCATTCACAAAATCATTTATCATAATCTAATCAATTATTTCTTGGCATACTAGTTAGAGTATAACTCCCCATTATTAAAAAATGATAAGATAAATTTGAACCCTGGCAGAATCAACGACTTGAGTGTGCCATGAGACAGAGAATGATGTGACCTTAGAAACTACCGGAAAGAACAGACCAGACCAGAAATAAGGCCTACAATTGCTGAATTTTAAGGTGTACTTGATTCATCAATCACTAAAACTCTTTAAACATAATGCCCTAAACTATTCCCTTTTTACAGCCTTTAGCAAGTATTTATTTATTCAAGAAATACACATTGAGTGCCTACTCTGTGTTTTGCCCCAAGGCAGTCACTGGACTCTGCTTACACTACATGATGGCCAGAATGAGTGTTGCAGCCTTGGTTCCTAAGGAAAATAACCAGACCTCCTTTTAAAAGTCATATTCATAAATTTTATTCATTTTTAGGAAAGGACATATCTAAAATTACTAATCAGAGAATTCACCCTATGGTCCTCATACAAAAACTGGATTTTGTCAAGGAGAAAAAGACTCTTTCTTGGAAAAGATTACAGAATTCTTTGTCCTAAAAATGTAGCACCTCATACACAGAATGTATAGTACAAAATGATGTGGCTTTCAACACATGATCATTCATAATTTGTGAATTGTCTTCCCTATGCATACATGAAAAGTCCATATTTTGAGTATTTGTTAAATAAAAACTTGAGATCTTAAAATGTTTCAGCTTCCCTATTTCTAAACTAGATTATTTCATAGAAGAAACTATTTCTCCCATTTTTAAATAATACACATTGTAATTGTTATTTCTTAAAGCAGTAAAACAGTTAATAGTTTTGTTTATAATGCTTGCTTTTTCTTCTGATTTGTAATTCTTCAAAAAAACTAAACTAAATGTCTCAGACCCAACAGATAACACAATATAAACACTGAGGGCATGAGCTGAATGGATCCATCTCAGAGTAGTACAAACTATGCTGTAACTTTCTGTCTCTATCCTGATACTAATTGTGTTACCATCGACCTTTATGCAATTTCACATTTAATACACAACCAGCATCCTATTAGATTCTTCTTAGAGTAGAACCCTCAGAATAAGTCCATTAAGAAATCACATGTTTTTCCCCTTCCCGAGTCCAAGTGAGCTCATTGTTCAGTTCCCACCTATGAGTGAGAACATGCGGTGTTTGGTTTTCTCTTCTTGTGATAGTTTGCTAAGAATGATGGTTTCCATCACACACTGGGGCCTATCATGGGGAGGGGGGAGGGGGGAGGGATTGCATTGGGGAGTTATACCTCATATAAATGATGAATTGATGGGTGCTGACGAGTTGATGGGTGCAGCACACCAACATGGCACATGTATACATATGTAACAAACCTGCACGTTATGCACATGTACCCTAGAACTTAAAGTATAATAAAAAAAAAAAAAAAGAAATCACATGTTATTTATAATACCTGTTTGAAGGTTTAAAGTGTGTCTAATTTTTAAGAAGGCAACAAAATTTTCCTACAAATGAAACTCATCACTACGTAAAGAAGAGTATATACTTGGCATTGAAGTGTCCATCTAGTTTCAATATCTGTACCTATACATTTTTTAAATGGATGAAAATCTCCTGATTTTGAAAAACGTTGAAATGCCATTGATAGGGTTCAAGTCCAGGCATAACCTATGAAGTGATCTCACTACAATAATCAGAGCTGGTTTTCTCTGTGATTTAGATGATCCACCGCCCTGTTTTAGGTCTCTGTTAGCCATAAGCACAATTGGCATCGTTCCCGTGAATCCAGAGGCAAATCTGGGCGTATTTGAGGGGAGTGATGCGAACAGCAACGTTGTAGTCCTTCTGAACCCCGTGGACATCCACCCACTGGTGGCCTGAGTAGACCGCAATGATTTTGCGCTTCCAATTCTTTTTGTCTGGATCTTTCAGACGCAGATAGACCCCGGAACCGGTGGAGCCCGACTCAGCATCGCAGTATTGGTAAAGGAGATCATTGGATTCGTCGGACACACTGCAAAACCGATAGACCAACTGATCAGCCCTATCGTTATCAAATCCTGAGAAGTGGATCATTCCACCAGGCATTTTCTTGATCGTTGGACTGATTCCGAGTTCCATGTATTTTTTTTTGTGAGCACGCTTCAGCTCCAGAAGAGCATAGTCATAGTCCAAGGCAGCGTCCCCCATGCCTCCTCGTGCCCAGCCCTTCGGAATGTGGGTATTCTTGACCCGGGTCCACCGGAAGGAAGGCCTCCCTTCGGAAACCCTCTGACCCCGGCCAGATTGTTTTCTTCTTCTCCCACTCTTGACTCTGTCCTGCAGATGCTCTCTGGTACCCTCTCTTTGGTCACCACCACTAGTTTCTCTCCTGCTCCTCTTTGAACCTCGACGTTTCTTGCCTCCACTTTTATTCCTCATCTTCAACAACCCTACCCTTAGCTTTTTACTCCCTTTGACATAGTCCTTTCCATCATGAACACAGTGGGCAGCAGTTAGAACGTGCTGAGGGGAGATGAGAATGCCACTGCAGCCCGTGGAGAGCTTCACAGCTGTGCTGAAAGGGAAATTGGTTAAGAACCTTTTGTCCAAGATGCTGAACCTGCTGTCAGTGCCATACACCTGTCTCTTTCTCCTAACAGATGCTCCCTTTGTGGTATTTTGAGTCGGCTCAAAAACCAAACCCTGAACTTTCACTCTGGTTAAGGTTCGGGTGCCATTCTCAAAGACAGTCTCATAGGAAAGACAATCCTCCAATTCAGAAAGGCTGGGAGTTGGGAGTTCTTTCTGGCATTCGATGCCACACACTGTATTTACCATCATCTTAGCATCTGCCTCAAATGTGGGGCTGGTGAGATGGAAAGTCCTTTCACTGACAATCCGGGGTAGCTTTCTCAAGTGCCACGTAAAATCCCATTCCATTTCAGATCCATCGATGAGGGTCCACCCGGGTGTGAAAAATATCAACCAAAGTAGCATATTTTCCATTTTGATCTTCTAATATTTTCCTTAAAAACAGAAAACGACAGAGGTTTACAATGTTTTCTTTTTAAATCTTACTTATCCATTTCATTTAGGCCTTGGATCCTAAATGTACCTTCCCCACAAAGAGGTGCCCTTATTTCCACCTTACCTAGATTTTATTGAGATTAGATAAACGCTGGTGAGTGAGCTCACACAGACTTCCAAAATCAGTAAGTTGTTTTTCACCCAAACTTCCCTCCACCAGCCCTAATCGACCTCACTCCCACCCCAACCTGTCATCCTGTCACCTCCCTCTCCATCTCTCCTAACAGCCCAGTGCCTGAGAGAGTACAATAGGGTAATAGGCTGAGATCCTCTGTGGGCTAAGCCACACTCTCCTCCTTAGGTATCCTACAACTTTATATCCAGATGATTTAGAAATAAAGATAGCAGCAAATGCGCTGCGGTCTTTTCCCACACTTAGCTACTTAAAAACAGAGATCATAACTTCTTCATCTCTAGACTGTAACTGCCTAGCACAGAGCTAAAAAAACTGCTCATTGAAGACAGTGAATGTCCATGAACCAGGATTGGCAGCGCAAGCTGATGTAAAGGTGCAATGCATATTACTGGATAATGTTTTAAAGTAGCAAGAGTGTTAGCAATAAATAAATTGCTAATTAATCTTCTATTGATCTGCTTTGATTTTTATAGAACTCCTGGTCATAAAAAGAAAATATACAGCACAGGCCATTTTATGCTAAAGTAAGAAAAATGTACCATGCATTGTTAAAAAACAAAGTTATGCTTGAAACCACCATCTAAGCAAAGCATCATACAAAATGATGGGACATTCATTTTGTGGGACATTACTGCATATTAAAATTATTTGTAAGAATTTATGAAGTACAGGCTATTGGGAGGACATGATAAAGGTTAGATAAAGTCCCTTTTCACCACAGGTCTCACTATCTAAGACCAGTGTTGTTGTGTTATTTAAATATTGTTAAAGGTGCCAGCACATAATAAATTATATAATACTTCTCCTACTGTTCAAATCTTCTCACCCTCTTTTTCTTTTCTTGAGGCTCACTGGCACGTACATGTATCTATTTAGTGGAACTGATGTGTGTCAGCCATCTTTGCTTGGAGGTGGGTATAGTAGGAGCACGCTGGAGCAGCAATTTTGAACCTCTGTGTCACTGTCAAGACTTAAGCAAATGATTTGTACTTTGTATAAAGCAGAGGCAATTCAGCATTTGCTTAGCCCTACAATACCTTCATCCTCAATGCTTTCTGATAAGTTTTATTTTATTTATTTGTTTTCTGCATGGAAAAGAAAGCACATTAGCAATGGCCCACAGCCATTGTACCACAGGGTACACCCACAGGATGCGTGCACTGGCACAAAAGGCAAAAATCAACCCCGATGCAGAGTTCAATATTGGTATCCCTTGATACAACAGAATTTATTTTGCCATATACAAGTACAATAATTTTATTAACAAACTAAAACATTATTTTGATCAAACAAAAATGTATGCTACATTAACCTATTTATTGTTTAAATGTGATATATTAATGAAAACATAATTAATTTGAACTGTTATACATTTGGAAATACTAAGCAGGCTGGGTGTGGTAGCTCACACCTGTAATCCCAGCACTTTGGGAGGCTAAGATGGGAGGATCCCTTGAATACAGGAGTTCAAGACCAGACTGAGACCTCATCTCTACAAAAAAAACTTTAAAAAAATTAGTCAGGCATGGTGGCAAACGCATGTGGTCCCTGCTACTTGGCAGGATCGCTTGAACCCAGGAGGTCAAGGCTGCAGCAAACCATGATCATGGCACTGAACTCCAGCCTGGGCAACAACGTGAGACCCTGTCAAAGAAGAGAGGGGGAGGAAAGGGGAGGGGAGGAGAGAGCAGGGAGGGGAGGAGAGGAGGAAATCTGCGTTATGTCACAATATTTTCTAATAGTCACCACTGCAAAGCAGTAATTATATCATCAAGGATTTTGTAGAGTAGAGCCACTTAGTATTTTATTTTGTCTTCTATGCAATTTTTCACAATAGTATTTCATCAAATTAATTTAATTAGAATGAAAAAGGCTCACAACTCAGTAACTCTACTGAGCACTTGAAATTGTAGTTCCCGGGATGAAAATTTATGTCCTCGGCTGAAAAAAACAGTGAATATCAAAGAGTTATTTGCTGCTACTTAGCTTATCAACAAACCAAAATACATAAAAATGATATATATCATTTTATATGTATATATATTTTGAATCTACTTGATTCACAGCAAAATTTCATTCAAGGGAGTTGTTTTGGTGTGGGAAACTTTTTTTTAATTGCTTTTTCATTTAGCTCTTTATGACAACAGCTGTCTACTGTGTACTTAATATATGATTACATCAAAGCTTGAAAGTTAGCCAAATATCCACGTCAAGAGACACAAAGTATCTCACTTGGTATATCTTAACACCTGATACTAATGATCTGAGGAGCAATACACATGTGAAAGGCATTCCTGGGCAAAATAAAGGAGGTCTAAATAGTGTTACTGAGATATTTTTTCCCCAGGTAGGTTTGTCCTATGCCATAATTCTGTAGCCAGACTTTTAAGAAAGCCTCATCAGAGTTGAATTGTATTTAAGTATAATTTTATTTCTGGCTATGCAGATAAAACTATTGTTCTAGTCAAAGGCCTTAGCCAATACTTTGGAAATTTCCAATGCCATTAGTTCCTTTGAAACCATGCTTGGTACAAAGCAATGATTTGATTTACCAAATGATAACACCAATGATATAGGCATGGTTTTCCTGCTCTGTGTTCACGTTCACATTCTCACAGCAGTTATGAATGGTGGTTGAGAGCCCAAATCTTGGTTGCTCACCAAAAGGAAACACCAGACCAGGGGTTCTCAAAGGACAGTCCCTACACTAGTAACTTGGGCATTACCTGGGAACTTGTTAAAAATGCTAATTCCCAGGGCCTGCCCAGACCTACTGTTAGAAACTATCCTGAAAGGGTGGTGGAGAGTGGTTCCCAGGTGGGTTTAACTGGCCCTCCAGATGACTTTGACACTCAGTAAAGTTTAAGAACCACTATAGTAGCCAAGGCTCTGGTGTAGCAACATGAGCCGTACCCCAGAAGGTGATCTTTGCAAGGATGATGGCTTATCTGGATTTTAAATGACATCTGCTTATCTCTGTGTACAAAATTAATTTATTCTGACTTCATTCTTTTACTATGTTAGCAATTGACAATATCAAATCACTCAGCCAGTTCATAAAGAACAAACATAACTTACTTTATTTATTTTTATTTTTATTTATTTTTTGAGAGGGAGTCTTGCTCTGTTACCCAAGCTGGAGTGCAGTGGTATGAACTAGGATCATATGTCTCAAAAAATGAAATTCATAAGGTTTATATGTAATGCCTCCAATATCTCATACTACAGATCATTCAATGGCATTGATTCACCAGCCCTGCCTGGTGCCCTTTGAGGGAGCTCTGTGCAGTGCACCACAGTAATAAAAACCATGCCCACGTCTACCCTTGGGCATGGGAAGGGCAGAGCTTTGTAATATGACCTCAGAATCACAGTAATAAGAGGACATGGATTTAGCCTAATTTGGCCTGTAATTTAAAATTGGGCAAATGTCTAAGGACACTTTCTTTTGGAAAATCTAAGTTTGTCTTGTGGTAAAATGTCGATGTGGCATAAATGATAGCTCTTACTGATAGAGCAATCCACAGTTTGTTCAGTGGATATCTACATATGTCCATTGTCCAAAAAAGGACTAACTCATTGATCTAAAAAGACACAGTCCCGATTGAAGGGGCAGCTATAAAATGTTGAAAGTCTAACTAAGGTCCCTTGTCTTCCCGATGCCCCTCATTTTTCCTGTCTTGCAATGTAATTGTGACCTTCACTGTCCATTTCCAGATGGCTTGAATTTGGGGCTTCAAATTCCAATTTTGGTGAATGAAAGCGAAGTTGCAGTGATTTCTGTCCACCACTGTGAGTCAGCACACACACAGCTGATTATAGGTTAGATCCTGAAGACAGATTGAGTAGAAGGGAATTAAGGAGGAAGTAAGAATGTCTGTGTACGTAGACGAACTCTTACTGATGGAAGAGATGTAATTACACATTTGTACCCAATCTATTAATAGACGTGACCACACTTAACTACGAGATCACTTACTATTACCCTTTTGTTATTTGTTTATAGTTTCTTAGAAGTGTGATTGCTCTCAGCGTTGAGAATATTTCTGTATCTGTTCCAGCATAGTGGTTATGAGTGCAGACCAAGGAGTGGGAAGGCTTGGGTTCAATTCCCTCTTCACCACTTATGAGGCATGTACATGTGGACATTTCATTAACTCTCGAAGTTTCACTTTCCTCATCTGCAAAGTGGGGATAATATTACAGCAATTTCAATTCATAACATTGTTACAGAGATTAAATGAGACGATACATGCAAAGAATTACTACTGAGCCCAGATGATAGTAAGCAGTTAACACATGTTATTTTATAATTGTTATCCTACCTTAATTGGTGAATTTGTATCACTTCAAAACAGGTTGTTACATAAGCCAAAATTAGAGACCTTTTAGTGTTCTAAAAAGTCAGTTTCACAGTCAAATATTTTTATTTCAAGATAGTTTCCAACTCACTCTAAAATTCCGTTTTTCTTTGTTTTGTTTTGTTTTTTGTTCAAGGACAGCTTCACTTTAGAGACTTTCCAAATGAATGCTTTCCTAATTACTCATTTCTATGAATATCCATGGCTCTGTAATATATTTTTTTCATTGCTATTAAACTTAAGTGTGATTAAACACTCTGCAGCCACAAAACACTTAAATTGCATTTTCTGTGTCTTATTTATAGCCTGGATCTACACTGGGAATTTTGGAACTGCATCAGACCCTCAGTCTAAAAAGAAACAGAGTCTATGTCAACATAATTACTCTAAGGGAGTGATCTACAATGAAAGAAAAACTCAACTTTTTGAGTGAGTCTATCTAGAGTATATAGAATCCTATGATGAAATGACATTATACCTTAAGGCTCAGTTTCTCTTTTGTGCTTTGTTCTTTACCCTAGAAGTTTATAGTCTAGCTTAGCTAGAGCAGGCAAACTAATGAAAGATTAGAAGGCTGCCCACTGTATTAATATTTCAAATCAATTATTTTTCCTGTCTATGAGAAAGCAAAGATGCTGACTTACCACTGAACGACCTGCACTGAATTGCTTTCCCTCACCAGATGACAGATTCACAATTACTCATGCCTTTCTTTTCACCTGGTTCCTTGTAATGTCTAGTGAGGAACTTGTCCGTATTTATGTATATAGTATGTTGCCATGCGACACAACTTTGCATTGATCCATCAAACAGTTCCTGGGAGGTTGTTGTGGGTCAGGAACTACTCAGTCATATCAATGACCCTGTAGGGCCAACACCACCCTCTACCTTAGCGTGTAAGGATACACCAATGATTGCACGACCACCTTTTAAAACTTGGCTGTCCTCTATTTAGCCATCTGCAATCCCAACACCTCTCCTTCCCAGCACCACTGGCTGTGTTTACATGCCATATCTAAATTCGAAGACATGCTCTCATCTTCTCTACTTTCATCCTCCACCTACTCAGGATTGACACACAACAGGGAGACACTGGGGCCTGGCCAGATGATTCCGAATAACTGCAGAGAGCAATGGCTTAGGCAAAAGACCACAGCAGGACAGGGGGAGAGTTACAAATGACATAAACAGGAATAAAGCAATCACTAAAGAAATCAGTGATGTTTTGGATGACAATTGTAAAAACTTTCATAGTCAATTTTATTTTGGGGGAACAGATGCTGAGGAGAAGCGTATCTTATGAAATCTAATTCCTGACCCACTGAGGCGCTCCCTGACAGCAGCACTGCATGGAGGTAACATTTAAGTTAGAAAGATAAATTAGAAACATTTAAGTTAGAAAGTGTATGAGAAAATAATTGTGTCTGTAACGTAATAAAAGAGGGGAGTAAGAACTATGGTGTTTCAATGATTATGGGGGCAGTGGGCTTTGAAGCCAAATCAACTTAAGTACACTTGCCACTTGTTACACTGTGATCTTGTGAAGGTTACCTAATCTCTCTAGACATTATTTCCCACATTTATTAGATAGAGATAATATTTTAGAATATTTTTGTGAGAAACTAATACGATAGGCACAATGCCCAGAGCACAGTAAGCACTCCACAAAGATTAAAGCAAATGTTATTCATATCAAACAGGGGGAGCCAACACTCAGGTAGATATTTATAAGGTATTTTATACATCTCTAACAGCCTCATCATGGTATGCCAAATATCCTCATCCCCAAGACCTGTGAATATTTCCCACACACAAGAAAAGAGACTTTACAAACACGATTACATTAAGG
This sequence comes from Piliocolobus tephrosceles, assembly GCF_002776525.5. NCBI lineage: Eukaryota > Metazoa > Chordata > Mammalia > Primates > Cercopithecidae > Piliocolobus > Piliocolobus tephrosceles. The sequence goes on from NC_045438.1 coordinate 88,909,912, forward strand.
ATTTTAAGGTGAAGTGGTTATTCTGGATTATCCAGGTGGGCCCAATGCAATCACAGGGGCTCATATAAGAAGGAGGAAAAACGGGTTAAGAGTGGGAAGAGCTGCTAGATGGAAGCGGAGGCCAGAGTAATGCAGGACCATGAGCTGAGGAATATGAGTGCCCTCTAGATGCTGCAAAAGGTAAGGAATAAAGTATTTCCTAGAACTTCCAGAAGGAGGAATATAAATGAAAATGTGTTATTTTAAGAAAAATATACATAAATGCAATTTAAAAACTAAAAATAGATCACAATAAAGCTTTAGATTTCTGATCTGCAGATGCATAAGATAATAAATTTGTGTTGTTTTAAGCCACTAAGTTTTCGGTAATTTGTTACAGCAGCAGTAGGAAACTACTACACTTAAAAATGTGAGAATCGAGTTTTTACAACAATCTGCCTGACTGTTTAGAAAGAAAGAAGTAGTAGGGAGTGGCAGACACTGTGGCTCACACCTATAATCCCAGCAGTGTGGGAGGCCAAGGTGGGTGGATCACTTGAGGTGAGGAGTTCCAGACCAGCCTGGCCAACGTGGTGAAACCCCGTCTCTACTGAAAATACAAAAATTAGCTGGGCGTGGTGTTGCGCACCTGTAATCCCAGCTACTGGGGAGGCTGAGGCAGGAGAATCTCTTGAACTGGGAGACAGGTTGCAGTGAGCTGAGATCACGCCATTGCACTCTAGCCTGGGCAACAAGCGAGACTCCGTCAAAAAAAGAAAAAACACGTAGTAGTAGTAGGGAGTGATTAAAAAGTAGAAAAGGGCCAGGTGCGGTGGCTCACACCTGTAATCCTAGCACTTTGGGAGGCTGAGATGGGAGGATCACTTGAGTCCAGGAGTTTGAGAGCAGTCTGGGCAGCATAGGGAGACCCTGTCTCTACAAGTGTGGTGGCGCATGCCTGTGGTCCCAGCTCCTCTGGGCTGAGTTGGGAGGATCACCTAAGCTGGGAGGTCGAGGCTGTAGTGAACTGTGATTGTGTCACTGCACTCCAGCCTGGGCAACTAGAATGAGACAGGGAAACCCTGTCTCCAAAAAAAAATCCAGCGGAAAAGAATGTTTCCTTCTGGGACTTAAAACATAAATGAAAACGTGTTATTTTAAGAAATAATATACAGAAATGCAACTTTAAATCTAAAAACACTAAAAACAGAAGATCACGATAAAACCTCATGGCGGTAGGATGCAATATTGCTAGAGGAAAAACAAAAATTAGAACAGGTTAGATAAATTTGTCTGTTCAACAAATGCATACCACCAAGTGCTAACTCTGCCATGCATCATTTCGAAGCCTTTTTTAAAGAATCTATCTGATAGTCCTTAACTGTTGAGTTGGACTAGAACATTTCTAAGATTTCTTCCAGCTTTAAAGTTCTAGAGTAAACTGCAAATGAGAAAACACAAGTAACTTACTCATCAATGCTTCTCAGGAAGGTTCAATTCCTAGTCATCCAGGGAAGAACTTGCCTGTTATCCATGTTGCTACCACTAGATGGCAAAGTTAGCCTGGTAATGGCAAATCTAAGGCCGGTATTTAAAATATTTACACTTATTCAGCTGTGAAATAGATTTTATTTTAAAAGCATGTAAGATTCAGCAGAGGCAAATCTTCTAACTGGCTAATAATATACTAAATGGCTGTGACATATGGAATTTATTACATTTAGAAAACCCACCTACAGGCCACGGAGCCCATCCTGATGAACTGAGGGCTGATAATGCTGTCTACAGCCAGACAATTTTCTGGCAGATAGTTTTTCAAAAACAGTTGTAGTGCCAGCACACTTTCAGCATGACCTACAGCAATGTGAACTAGTCCCCCAAACATGCCACAATTTATTTCAATGCTAAGGAAAATCTTGAACCTGCCAGATATTTCACATATGTTTATCAAATACTTTATAATCCATTACTAAAGGATAAGCTCTCCACTGCCTCTAGGCTGAGAATAAACGGCAAGAAAGTTCATTGACAGCGGGCCAATTTCTATTCAAAATATCATACCATAGCACTATTTTCAAGTTTAGTTTCATAAATGGAGACCAAAAAAAATGTCTGTTTAAAAAGTTTTGCAGTACTTGAGGGAAAGGAAGATGGTAAAGTTACACAGTTGATTATTTTACAGTAACCCACAACTTCTGTTTCTCATCACAATAAAAAACAAAACCTCCCTTTGTCTTGGGGCTATTTTTCCATGACCTGTACATCTAAATTTCTGCAATTTCTACAATTTCTGCAATGCTACGGATCAATCAAATTTGGGGTGAATGACATTAAAGGAACCCTAAGAGGACTCTTTCATATGCTGCCTTACGAAGTGCACAGCGTATAGCTCTAAACTTATCTGTATTTTTCAAGTTGGCCTTTGAGAGCAAAGAATATCTATAAATAGGTATGCTACTTTTCAGGTTTTAAAGCATCTATGGTCAAAATGTTTTTAGCCAACCCACATCAGTTTTACCTATATGAAGCTTAAAGTTGTTAAGTATAAAATAACAGCTTGCATACTACTAACTTGACTTTACTGTTTCCTAAGCTCTCCATCTCAGATTTCTCATCTGCAAAGTTAACTCAGTGCTAAGGCAAAGTGGCTCCATCCTCCCAAATTCTGAGTCTGATCCTACTGTTAAAATGCAATATGCTTGTTGGATATTTGAGCATTGGGCAGAGGAAAACAATTTACCCAATGGAGAAATTTAACTCATACTAGCAATTGTTTATTTTAACATCTAATGAGCATATACTATATGCCAAGTATATGCTAAACAATCTCACATTTTAAAACATGAAAAAGCTTCTTAAAAGCATACAGTTTTTCCAGCTATCTGGAAGAAAAATAGGGGACAGTATCCACGTCCACCACTTCCCTCACTAAAGGAACTCCTCTAATATTTCCTAATAAAAATAAAATTCCGTATGATACTTGGCTGCTACTTTCAAGCCTACATGTCTTATTTGGCAGGGATTTTAACATTCTCTCTTCTAAATTATAAACCAGATTCTAAGTATAATTCTCCAGCCAGCAAAATGTGACTTTTTTAATCCTCTGGGGAGACAAATGTACTTTGGAAAAAATAAGAATGAATTTCAGAAGTCAGAAGGGTTAATAAGGGGTGAAAGCCCCCTAGACACAGCATGCAGCTTCTTTTCAAATCAAGGACAGTGTAAAAACGTCTGAGCAATCAAGCGGGAGTGTTTCTACAACTTTTTAAAGAACCTTTTATTATAGAAAATTTCACGACTACACAAAAGCACAGGGAAAAGTATTAAAAGTTGAGAGAAAAGTGTAACCCCCATGTGCACATCAGCAGCTTCAACTATTGTCAATATTTTGCCAATGTCTCATCCACCACCACCCCACACACTTTTTTTCTTCAGCTCGAGTATTTCAAAGCAAGTCAAAAGCTTTTCTACTTCGTTTCGCCTCCTTATTTTCTAAACGTTTTCCTATGCTCCTTTTGCTGACCCCTGCAGCCAAGTTGATAAAAGGGTAGAGGGAGAGGCTAGTTTTCATAGTAACCCCACTAAAGAGACTTTCCAGGAATGCGTTTTATACCTTTCTCAATGGCATCTGTTAACAATCATAAAAATAAAGAGGGTCCCCTCTGGTGCTGCTTAAGCAGAAAGAATTCCATTTATATTCCAATGCAAACATTGTTGCTGTTAATATTAAACTGCAGAGGAGAGAGAATTGCCTAGGGGAAGGGGTAGGGTGGTTAGTTTCTTTGAGGACTGAAAGAAAGTGCCAACTTTGATCCCTTTCTTCAAAGTCCTTCAAAGAAGCGCTCCTCAGGTAGGTCCTGCCTTTCTCAGGGAAATTTCTAAGTTCTAAGGTTGTTGGGTTTGGGGAGCTTCATCTTTACCTGCGAGGCTTGTTTGGTCCCCGAGGGCACTGTCAGCTGAGATCAGAGCTCCCGAGGAGGCGGGCGGGGACGCTGCAGCTGGGAGCCTCTCAGCTAGCCTGAGCTGAAGGCAGCCCAGCCAAGGCCCGGCCACAGCACCCGGAGCTCCCGCCGAGACTGCGGAGGAGGAGACAGCTGCGCCGCACCACGGCCCGGAGGTGGGAGGGGAAAGGGGGCGATGACGCGGGGCGGGGGCGGTGGGATGGGGGAGAAGGGGAGGGGGAGGACGTGGGCAAGAGGAGATGGAGAGGGAGGGCGGAGAGGGGACTTTCCTGGAGGAACAGGACGGACCTGGCCGTGTCTTGCCCCAGCATTTCTGCCCACAAGCTAAATTAAGCATTAGGAAAAATTCATGAGCAGGTTCACAGGGATGCCTGTCCCTTTGATAGTATGCACTTCTTTAACAGTCTCAGGGTTCGTTCAGTAAGTCTTATTCCCCACTGGTTGCTGTTGAGACCCCAGGCATCTAGAAGAACGGAGGGCGTCTCCCCAACCTATCCCAAGCTAGTCTCCACCAGAGACCTCGCTTCTCTGGATGCACAAGCCGTAAGGTTACCCCGACTTGTACCAGCGCCAAGCGCGAGGGCCGCCTAGAGCCCAGGGTTCCCACCAGTGCCCTGACTGCACACGAGGATGGGGACTCCAAGCTGGGACGCCCAGAGGCCCGGGAGCATCCTGCGCTGCCTCCAGGGGGAGCGCGTCAGTTTCCGTCTGCCGGGAAAAGGCTGGTTTTCTTCTTTGGACGAATAACCTTTAAGGTCCTTTTCCCATCTCAGTCCCACCAGCATTCTAACCTCATCCGTTCTCTCGTACTTTAATTGTCCTCTTTAGGAGAGGGGTAGGGGGCCACATGAGGAAGGAAGCCTCATTTGTTTAACAACAAATTCTAGTGGGTGACGGGTCTGGGGCAAGATGCACTGATACAAGGAGAACAAAACTTGGTCCTGGCCCTAAAGCGGGGAGATCAAGTAAATGCACAAGTATTTATGACACAAGGTCTTAGCGTGTCTTGTAACACTCGGTTCGTTAGTGAATTATTGCATATCTCAAGTTTCTATGTACTTTTAATGAGATCATAACATACTTAGCATTGTCCCTCCTTATACTCAGCAGACTGGTTCCAGGCCCTCTTCCCCTCAGCCCCCCCATACTAAAATCATCTCATATTCAAGTCCAAGTCCAGCTGTGGGTCCTGGGGATCACGTATATAGGAAAAGTCTGCCCTCTGTTTAAGCAGTTCTGCCTGAAAATGCTGTTTTCTATCCTCTTTTGGATGGAAAAAAAAATGTGTGTAAGTGGACCTGTGCAGTTCAAATATGTGTCCAAGGGTCAACTATATATACAATTTCATTGCTGTTTTCTCATTTAGCATTGTTAACATATGCATTTACCCATATATTAAAGTCTATTGGTAATTTTTACCAGTTAGAATGAGTTTTGAAGCTCTCTGTCTCACCAATTAGATCATAATTGTCATATGCATCTTTGAATCACCACCATCTACCATAGGGCCTGGCATATACTAGCTGCTGGATTATATGTGGAACTAAAAAGTTTGCTAGTCAGCTGGAGTGTGGAGAAGTCACAGAGAAAGCCCAGAACCCAGAATGGGAATCCTGCCTGACACTAAATAGCTGTGTGCCCTGTGCCTCTGCTTTTTCATCTGTAAATTGAGATGGTTGAGCTGGAGGAGTTCCAAGGCCTGCAGCTCTCAAACATTTTTGGGATTCTAACACTGTATAAATCCAGAAGGGTTCACTGTGGACCCAGGTCTGCTTCCTTCACTTTATTCAACATTCTCCATTGGCATCACAGAAAGCAGACTTCCAGGGCTCTCTCATTTTCATGCCCCCCTTCCTGAACCTTTGACCCCAAGCCCTCTTGCACCCTATTTCTAGATCTATTCCAGGTTGTCTTACTGGTTTGACTGTTTTCAAAATGTATCGCTTTACTTCATCTGGTCCTGATGCTTCATATTTACTCTTTCTCTAGTTCTAGGCTTCTGGCTTCCTCCTTATTTTGAAAAAATTTTAGTTCATTAAATTTTTAGAGACAGGGTTTTTTTTTTCTCACTCTGTCACCCAGGCTGGAGTGCAGCGGCAGGATCATAGCTGACTGCAACCTCAAATTCTGAGCTCAAGCAATTCTCCCACCTCCGCCTCCCAGGTACACAGGCACATGCCATCTCACCCAGCTTTTTAAATTATTTCTTTTGTAGAGGCAGGATCTTGCTATGTTGCCCCGGCTGGTCTTGATGTCCTGGCCTCAAGCGATCCTCCTGCCTTAGCCTCTCAAAGTGCTGTGATTACAGAAGTGAGCCACCATGCCTGGCCAGAATTCTGGCTTCTCTTAATTAAGATTTCTTCTCCTGGCCTAGTCCGGCCCCTCAGGTTTTCTATAGCAAAGTATGAGCAATTCAGACACCCATACCAAACTAGATTCTCAAACTATCAAATTCCTCATTCTGGTCTTATAGTGATGGTCCTATAATTTTCCAGTGTTTCTCAACCAGCTTTCCACATGGGAATGAAAACTTTGTATAATATAACTCTTATCATTTTAGGAAATAATGCATTGTAGGAAATGTTATCAGTTAAAAAAAATTAAACTCATAACAAAGTTTCTAGCCGTGTCTCCCCAAGCTCTTAGACTTTATCTT